>NC_082662.1:179252860-179556688 GCF_025265405.1 Mesoplodon densirostris | reverse complement strand
ACGGCTGGCCGGGAGGGAGTCCGGGAAAAAGTCTGGAGCTGCCGAAAAGGCAAGAGAACATTGTTTCGGGGTGCGAGAGGAGAGGGGATTCAGAGCACCGCTTAAAAAAGCTCCAGAGATGGGTGCGAGCTGCGGCTAAAAGCGTGGACCCCAGAGACGGGCATGAGACGCTAAGGCCGCTGCTGCAGCCACCAAGAAGCCTGTGTGCGAGCACAGATCACACTCCACACCTCCCCTCCCGGAGCCTGTGCAGCCTGCCACTGCCAGGGTCCCGGGATCCAGGGACAATTTCCCTGGGAGAACGCACGACGCGCCTCAGGCTGGTGCAACGTCACGCCGGCCTCTGCCGCCGCAGGCTCGCCCCGCATTCGTGCTCCCCCACCCCTCCCTGGCCTGAGTGAGCCAGAGCCCCCATATCAGTGGCTCCTTTAACCCCCTCCTGTCTGGGCGAAGAAAAGACGCCCTCAGGAGACATAAACACAGAGGCGGGTCCAAATCCAAAGCTGAACCCCAGGAGCTGTGCAAACACGGAAGAGAAAGGGAAATCTCTCCCAGCAGCCTCAGGAACAGTGGATTAAATCTCCACAATCAACTTGATGTACCTGCATCTGTGGAATACCTGAATAGACAATGAGTCATCCCAAATTGAGGAGGTGGACTTTGGGAGCAACTATATATCTATATATCTATATATCTATATCTATATCTATATCTATATCTATAGATATAGATATAGATATAGATATATAGATATATATATAATTTTCCCTTTATCTCTTTTTCTGAGGGTGCATGTGTATGCTTCTGTGTGTGATTTTGTCTCTATAGCTTTGTTTTACCATTTGTCCTAGGGTTCTGTCTCTCCGTTTTTTTTTGTTTGTTTTTATAGTTTTTAGAACTTGTTATCATTGGTGGATTTGTTTTTTGGTTTGGTTGCTCTCTTGATTCTGTTTTTTATTACCTTTTATAAAAATTTTAATACCTATTTTTTATTTTAATAACTTTACCTTATTTTATCTTCTTCTTTCTTTCATTTTTCTTTTCTCTCTTTTATTCTGAGCCATGTGGATGACAGGCTCTTGGTGCTCCAGCCAGGCATCAGAGCAGTGCCTCTGAGGTGGGAGAGCCAAGTTCAGGACACTGGTCCACAAGACACCACCCAGCTCCACATAATATCATGGTAAAAATCTCCCAGAGATCTCCATCTCAAAACCAAGAACCAGATCCACTCGACAACCAGCAGGCTACAGTGCTGGACACCCTATGCCAAACAACTAGCAAGACAGGAACACAATTCCACCCATTAGCAGACAGGCTGCCTAAAATCATAATGAGGCCACAGACACCCCAAAACACACCAACAGACGTGGACCTGCCCACCAAAAAGACAAGATCCAGCCTCATCCACCAGAACACAGGCAGCAGTCCCCTCCACCAGGAAGCCTACACAACCCACTGAACCAACCTTAGCCACTGCGGGCAGACAACGAAAACAACGGGAACTACAAACCTGCAGCCTATGAAAAGGAGACCCCAAACACAGTAAGTTAAGAAAAATGAGAAGACAGGGAAACACACAGCAGATGAAGGAGTAAGGTAAAAACCCACCAGACCTAACAAATGAAGAGGAAATAGGCAGTGTACCTGAAAAAGAATTCAGAATAATGATAGTAAAGATGATCCAAAATCTTGGAAACAGAATGGAGAAGTTACAAGAAACAGTTAACAAGTACCTAGAAGAACTAAAGAGCAAACAAACAATGATGAACAACACAATAAATGAAGTTAAAAATTCTCTAGAAGGGATCAATAGCAGAATAACTGAGGCAGAAGAACGGATAAGTGACCTGGAAGATAAAATAATGTAAATAACTACTGTAGAGCAGAATAAAGAAAAAAGAATTGAAAGAATTGAGGACAGTCTCAGAGACCTCTGGGACAACATTCAATGCACCAACATTCGAATTATAGGGGTCCGAGAAGAAGAAGAGAAAAAGAAAGGGACTGAGAAAATATTTGAAGAGATTATAGTTGAAAACTTCCCTAATATGGCAAAGGAAATAGTTAATCAAGTCCAGGAAGCAAAGACTCCCATACAGGTTAAATCCAAGGAGAAACACACCAAGACACATATTAATCAAACTATCAAATTAAATACAAAGAAAAAATATTAAAAGCAGCAAGGGAAAAACAGCAAAATAACACTCAAAGGAATCCCCATAAGGTTAACAGGTGATCTTTCAGCAGAAACTCTGCAAGCCAGAAGGGAGTCCAGGACACATTTAAAGTGATGAAGGAGAAAAACCTACAACCAAGATTACACTACCCAGCAAGGATCTCATTCAGACTTGACAGAGAAATTAAAACCTTTACAGACAAGCAAAAGCTAAGAGAATTCAACACCACCAAACCAGATCTACAACAAATGCTAAAGGAACTTCTCTAGACAGGAAACACAAGAGAAGGAAAAGACCTACTATAACAAACCCAAAACAATCAAGAAAATGGTAATAGGAACATTCATATTGATAATTACCTTAAATGTAAATGGATTAAATGCTCCAACCAAAAGACAGACTGGCTGAATGGATACAAACAAGACCTGTATATATGCTTTCTACAAGAGACCCACTTCAGACCTAGAGACACATACAGGCTGAAAGTGAGGGGATTAAAAATGATATTCCATGCAAATGGAAATCAAAAGAAAGCTGGAGTAGCAATTCTCATTTAAAACAAAGACTATTACAAGAGACAAAGAAGGACACATAATGATCAAGAGGTCAATCCAAGAGGAACATATAACAATTGTAAGTATTTATGCACCCAACATAGGAGCACCTCAATACATAAGGCAAATACTAACAGCCATAAAAGGGGAAATCGACAGTAACACAATCATAGTAGGGGACTTTAACACCCCACTTGCACCAATGGAAAGATCATCCAAAATGAAAATAAGGAAACACAAGCTTTAAATGACACATTAAACAAGATGGACTTAATTGATATTTATAGGACATTCCATCCAAAAAAAAACAGAATACACTTTCTTCTCAAGTGCTCATGGAACATTCTCCAGAATAGATCATATCATGGGTCACAAATCAAGCCTTGGTAGATTTAAGAAAATTGAAATCGTATCAAGTATCTTTTCCTACCACAACACTGTGAGACTGGATATTAATTACAGAAAAAAGTCTGTAAAAAATACAAACACATGGAGGCTAAATAATACACTATTTAATAACCAAGAGATCACTGAAGAAATCAAAGAGGAAATCAAAAAATACCTAGAAACAAATGACAGTGGAGACACGACAACCCAAACCCTATGGGATGCAGCAAAAGCAGTTTTAAGAGGGAAGTTTATAGCAATACAATCTACCTGAAGAAACAAGAAACATCTCAAACCTAACTTTACACCTAAAGCAATTAGAAAAAGAAGAACAAAAACACTCCAAAGTTAGCAGAAGGAAAGAAATCAAAAAGATCAGATTAGAAATAAATGAAAAAGCAATGAAGGAAATGATAGCAAAGATCAATAAAGCTAAAAGCTGGTTCTATGCGAAGATAAACCAAAACTGATAAACCATTAGCCAGACTCATGAAGAAAAAAATGGAGAAGACTCAAATCAATAGAATTAGAAATCAAAAAGGAGAAGTAACAACTGACACTGCAGAAATACAAAGGCTCATGAGAGATTACTATAAGCAACTATATGCCACTAAAATGGACAACCTGGACGACCAATGGAAGAAATGGACAAATTCTTAGAAATGCACAACCTTCTGAGACTGAACCAGGAAGAAATAGAAAATATAAACAGACCAATCAGAAGCACTGAAATTAAAACTGTGATTAAAAATCTTCCAACAAACAAAAGCCCAAGACCAGATGGCTTCACAGATGAATTCTATCAAACATTTATAGAAGAGCTAACACCTATCCTTCTCAAACTCTTCCAAAATATAGCAGAGGGAGGAACACTCCCAAACTCATTCTATAAGGCCACCATCACCCTGATATAAAAACCAGACAAAAATGTCACAAAGAAAGAAAACTACAGGCCAATATCACTGATGAACATAGATGTGAAAATCCTCCACCAAATACTAGCAAACAGAATCCAACAGCACATTAAAAGGATCATACACCATGATCAAGTGGGGTTTATCCCAGGAATGCAAGGATTATTCAATATATGCAAGTCAGTCAATGTAATACATCATATTAAGAAACTGAAGGAGAAAAACCATATGATCATCTCAATCGATGCAGAGAAAGCTTTTGACAACATTCAACACCCATTTATGATAAAAACCCTCCGGAAAGTTTAGGCATAGAGGGAACTTACCTCAACATGATAAAGGCCATATATGACAAACCCACATCCAACATCGTTCTCAATGGTGAAAAACTGAAACCATTTCTATTAAGATCAGTAACAAGACAAGGTTGCGCACTCTCACCACTATTATTCAACATAGTATTGGAAGTATTAGCCATAGCAGTCAAAGAAAAAGAAATAAAAGGAATCCAAATAGGAAAAGAAGAAGTAAAGCTGTCACTGTTTGCAGATGACATGTTACTATACACAGAGAATCCTAAAGATGGTAGCAGAAAACTACAAGAGCTAATCAATGAATTTGGTAAAGTTGCAGGATACAAAATTAATGCACAGAAATCTTTTGCATTCCTATACAGTAATGATGAAAAATCTGAATGTGAAATTAAGAAAACACACCCATTTACCACTGCAACAAAAAGAATAAAATATCTAGGAATAAACCTACCTAAGGAGACAAAAGACCTGTATGCAGAAAATTATGAGACACTGATGAAAGAAATTAAAGATTACACAAACAGATGGAGAGATATACCATGTTCTTGGATTGGAAGAATCAACATGGTGAAAATGACTACACTACCCAAAGCAATCTACAGATTCAATGCAATCCCTATCAAACTACCACTGACATTTTTCACAGAACTAGAACAAAAAATTTCACAATGTCTATGGAAACACAAAAGACCCTGAATAGCCAAAGCAATCTTGAGAAAGAAAAATGGAGCTGGAGGAACCAGGCTCCTGGACTTCAGACTATACTACAAAGCTACAGTAATCAAGATAGTTTGGTACTGGCACAAAAACAGAAATATAGATCAATGGAACAGGAGAGAATGCCCAGAGATAAACCCACACACCTATGGTCACCTTATCTTTGATAAAGGAGGCAAGAATATACAGTGGAGAAAAGACAGTCTCTTCAATAAGTGCTGCTGGGAAAACGGGACAGGTACATGTAAAAGTATGAAATTAGAACACTTCCTAACACCATACACAAAAATAGACTCAAAATGGATTAAAGACCTAAATGTAAGGCCAGACACTATCAAACTCTTAGAGGAAAACATAGGAAGAACACTCTGGCATAAATCACAGCAAGAACCTTTTTGACCCACCTCCTAGAGATATGGAAAGAAAAACAAAAATAAACAAATGGGACCTAATGAAACTTCAAAGTTTTTGCACAGCAAAGGAAACCATAAACAAGATGAAAAGACAACCCTCAGAATGGGAGAAAATATTTGCAAATGAAGCAACTGACAAATGATTAATCTCCAAAATTTACAAGCAGCTCATGCAGCTCAATATCAAAAAAACAAACAACCCAATCCCCAAATGGGCAGAAGACCTAAATAGACATTTCTCCAAAGAAGATATACAGATTGCCAAGAAACACACGAAAGAATGCTCAACATCACTAATCATTAGAGAAATGCAAATCAGAACTATAATGAGATATCATCTCACACCAGTCAGAATGGCCATCATCCAAAAATCTACAAACAATAAATGCTGCAGAGGGTGTGGAGAAAGGAAACCCTCTTGCACTGTTGGTGGGAATGTAAACTGATACAGCCAGCATGGAGAAGAGTATGGAGGTTCCTTAAAAAAACTAAAAATAGAAATACCAGATGACCCAGCAATCCCACTACTGGGCATATACCCTGAGAAAACCATAATTCAAAAAGAGTCATGTACCACAATGTTCATTGCAGCTCTATTTACAATAGCCCAGAGATGGAAACAACCTAAGTGTCCATCATTGGATGAATGGATAAAGAAGATGTGGCACGTATATACAATGGGATGTTACTCAGCCATAAAAAGAGATGAAACTGAGCTATTTGTAATGAGGTGGATAGACCTAGAGTCTGTCATACAGAGTGAAGTAAGTCAGAAAGAGAAAGACAAATACTGTATGCTAACACATATATATGGAATTTAAGAAAAAAAAATGTCATGAAGAACCTAGGGGTAAAACAGGAATAAAGACACAGACCTACTAGAGAATGGACTTGAGGATACGGGGAGGGGGAAGGGTAAGTTGGGACAAACTGAGAGAGTGGCATGGACATATATACACTACCAAACGTAAAATAGATAGCTAGTGGGAAGCAGCCGCATAGCACAGGGAGATCAGCTCGGTGCTTTGTGACCACCTAGAGGGGTGGGATAGGGAGGGTGGGAGGGAGACGCAAGAGGGAGGAGATATGGGGATATACGTATATGTATGGCTGATTCACTTTGTTATAGAGCAGAAACTAGCACAGCATTGTAAAGCAACTATACTCCAAAAAAGATGTTTAAAAAAAAAAGTGTGCACTTGGGGAAAGGCCTCACAATACACACTTTATGAAACTTCAGACGGCTTGCAAGTCCTATCCCACCTGAGTTTCACCATCTCCCTAAACTGACCTCCCACCCCTCCCCCTCCTCACCCGCCACACTCCAACTCCACGACCTTCCTCTGGTTTCCCACGCACGGCACATCATCCTCCCAGCCTGGGGCATGTGAACTCCTGTCACTATCACCTGGAACAGTCTTCATTTGGATGTCAACATGACTCACCCCTCCTCACCCCCCACCCCTCAACTGAGATGTTCCTGGACACCTATCAAAATTACACATACACACACACCAGTACACACATACACATTTCTTATCACTATTCCTTGTTATGTTTTCTTTCCCCAACACTATAAACTAGATTTTGCTTAGTAATTCAGTCATTTTCTGTCTCCCTACCTAAGATGTAAGATTTACAAAGGCAGGAATTTTTGCTCACTTCTGTATTATCTAGACTAGAAGACTGCTTGGCACACATATGTGCTCTATAAATACTTGGAGAATGGATGGATATTAAAAATATGAACAATGTACCAGTTTAGTCTTCATATAGAAAAAGACTGAAGGTTCCATGCCCTAAGAATAATATATAATTAATTTGTGTAGTTGACTTACTTAGCTGAAAACCAAACAAATGGATAAAAGCTGATGTAGGAACAAGGTTCCATACAGACTTAATATTTAAGAAGAAAAACAATTCCCCTTATAGCACTAAAGGAGATGATGACAACTGTTTAGAAATATTTTCTGCACAGGGGAGAAAAGTTGCAATGTTCCCAGTAGAACTGTCATGAACTGAAGCATATTGATAGAAGACAGAAAAGTTAATGAACATAGTTTACATTTTATAAATCTTATGGAAACAGTGATGCATAAGGCACCCCAAAGAGAACGAAAAGTACAAATTCTGGTTATCTAAGGAAAAATTCTAAGCAAAACTGAGAAAACCAATTAAATATGCTGAAGATGGGGGAGAGTGGACATCACTAAAGCATTGCTCCCTTACACTGATGGATGAGCAAACTGAATTAAGGAGATTGAAGGGCCAGGTCATTGTGGAAAAAGGGACAGAAAACAACCCAGCTCCACCAAATCAAGGCACTTCAAAAAACAAATTCAGAATAACTAGTTTATGAGTAATAGCCATAGAATTTATGCAAATTATAGACATACAGAGCTCTGTTTCATGTGTTCTGATAGACACAAAACCACTGTCTGAGAAATTCACCCATGTCTCCAAAAGCTCAGGGATGAGATTATATTGTACACAACTATGCACGTTAACTATGTCTTCTTCATTTTGATGAGCACAGGACTTGGCACTAGGCCTTGCTCTCAGCCTACTCTGAACAAGTGTTTGCTTCATGCAATAACGAATATAAATGAAAAGGCAAATAATGACCTCAGAGTTTCCAAAGAATGGCACAATACTACATATTCCTACTGGGATGGTAGAGATTACAAGAAACACATGCAGTACCAAAGAGTAAAATCCACAGGCTATGTGTTAGAATCAAGTCATATATCCCTAACCTGGGAAGAACAGAAACATCTCTCGCTCTCCTAAAGCAAGAGAAGCGACCTGCTATCCTTAATGCAAGAAACATTGATAGATGCTTGCGATGAGAAAAGATAACCCAGCCGGGCACTGTGTGAGGTAAGAAGGTGTACCAGGGGCACGGAGAACTGCAGTGCTAAGAGAACAGAAGGTGGAGGTCTGGCACGTCTGTGCTGGGAAGGAGTGGCGCCATATGCACCTCTGGCATGTGGGGAAGATACAACAGGCTTGGGCACAGAGGCAGAAAGATGACTCATGGGGGACGGCTTATAAAGATCTCGCATTTCCCGGGAAGGAAATACACAGCATCTGGATCACACTGGGAACAGATGAAACATGTCGGGGGGGAGGAGGGTGCATCTGGAGTCCACAGGGGTGCGGGGGGAGGAGTGAAGGATGAGGTGGAGGAAGGAGGGAAGCTGATAAGTGCTTTGAGCAAGGACGGTACTCACGGGAACATTGAGGGAAAAGTAAATATTCCTGAGTCTCACTAGGGGAACATGAGGGATTTTGTGCTCGCTGACAGATGCAAACACTGTTAGGGAAGCGTGGATACAAATGAAGCCTTGAGGAATATGTCGAGAATGGAAATGCTAATTATAAAGCAAAGGGAAGGTGACATAGGTTGTGCATTGGTGACGGGTGTGTAATAGGGACTCCATTCCAGCTGAGTGTTAAGCCCACAGAAGGAAAGATGAAAAAGATAACCATGGGGAACATGATTAAAAAAAAAAAAGTCTATCAAAGAGGAAAGAAGAAAACTCTGGAAAGCACTAGAAGATGGTTTAAAACTTCTGCAGCACTTTGACAGATAACTGAAAGTACTTCCAGTGTCTAGGTAGAAAAAAACAATACCCATGAGATTTACTGAGGAAAGAAACAAAAACATGAGCTATGAGAGTGAACAGATGGTATATCCCAAATAAATATGAAAGCCGTTTGTCTCTTCTTGAACACAGTAACCCAGATTCTACTTTTTTTAAGATTATATTTAAGGATTTTGAATGGGAAAAACATAAGACTGACAGAGCATGCATGTATGAGTTTCATCATACAATTATGGCAATGTATGGAATATTGCTGGGATGACATAGCACTCACCCTGACAGCACACTTAGGCATGTCTGAAACACAGTCACAATCACTTACCTAGAATGTTAATAAAATTGCTTAATATGAAATAGCATTGATTCAGCTTTGAGGGTACAAATATAACAAGTCATGCTCTCCCCACCTGTCACCAAAAAGTTGATTCTGTGGGTGAATACTTGGATAGAGAGACTACACATGTAAGTCATTTCATGAGCTGTAGCCATGAAATACAGTTACTGCAATGCCAGGATCCATCACTTACTGTTGCCCTGGAATTGTCCCCAGCTGCCTCTGTGGAGTGTGAGCCTGTGTCTCTTAAATAGAAAATACCGTGTTGAGCTACAAAACAGAAAGTGAATGGCCTGAGAAGGCGGGAAATTTAAGAGGTCAGACTTTCTGATAGAATAGAACTCTGCATTTACAGTACAAAGAAGGAAGAAGGCTGACATTCAGGACGTACCATTCTTTCTCCAGGGTTACCTGCCTCGATTGGTAGCTCCTTCCAAGGAGCCAGAAATCCGCCCATGTCCTACACTAGCTTCTGCTTGGGTTCATGTCCAGTCAGGAACAAGCCTTTTCCTTTCCATCACCACTGCCACTACTATTGCTCCGACCCTCCAAGTTTCTCTTCTAGGCAACACTTTCATAACTCACCTGGCTGACTTCTGCGTTGCTACTGCTGCCCTCCCGGCATCCTATGCAGTGATCAGATCTCATCCTATCTGACAAAATCATTCCCCTGCCTATCTGCCTTTAGTGGCTTCTTCTCACATATAGAATGAAGTCTACGCTCCTACCCAGATGACAGGCAAGAGATTTCTTGACCTCCACCCATTGGCTTTCCATGCCCACCTCTCACAGCTCACCCACACCTGCCTACCCAGTTAATGCTCCAGCAAGAGCAAATTCCTTGTGAGCCAGCACAGACCTCAGTACCCAGACCATTCCATCCATCAGCAGTCCCTTTCTTCTTTTTTTTTTTTGAATATTTGTCTCAGGGTTTATTAGCTTATCTAAACCATCATTCTGCTGGAGCATGCCTTGTTAAGGTTTTAGGTTTTTTTTAACTTTTTATTTTTTATATTGGAATATAGCCGTTTAACAATGTTGTGACAGTTTCACGTGCGCAACAAAGCGACTCAGCCACACATATACATGTATCCATTTTCTGTCTCTCTGGTGACCTACCATTTGCTTTAGCAGTGCTGCTCAGGGTCTCAATGCCTCTGGGAAGCATTCCCTCATTTCTCCAGTAACAATAATTATCTCCTTGTCTGTTTATAAGCTTTTGCCTCTGTGCATATCACACTGGAATTTAATTATTTGTTTAAGCATATGCCTTCCCTTCTTTATTGTGATTTTCTTGAGAGCGGAGACCATTCTTATGTAGCTTTCTAATCTCAACATTTTGTAAAATGTAAGGTATAGTCAGCTTACAATATTTGTTTTTGCATCTGTACAGCACAGATTAATTGGATAAAAATCATCCGGGGGAAACAGGGATGCACTAAAAATACAAAGGAAGAAAAATAATAGAGCAGACGTTAAAAGAAAAATTAAATTATGGAAGTTAGTGTCCTGAGATAAAAATAGCAAAATGAAATAATTACCTATTAAATCTGAGTATTGTGTCAAAACAGTAATCCATTTGTTTAAATATAGGCCAAAAAAATCTAAAATTTATGCACAAAAATCATGAAGACTGTGTGAGAAAATGATAGCCATATAGATTTACCTTCAGTAAAATATACCTCTGTGTTAGGGAAAGAGAAACAGTGACGTACCGCCAATAGACAGTAGCAAAGTGATTACTGTGTGAATGGGAGAGTATAATGCATTCTGCCAGATGTGCCAAATAAAAAAAGAAGTTTTATAAGGCAGCCCAAGACATGAGATGCTTTGAAACTCTTCACCACACAAGGGTACGTACAGTAGCCTCAAATTGTAAGAAAGAGTCCCAAACCGTAGACGTAATATGAAATCTGAAATTGATGCATAACAGAAGTGATGATACATTTTATTCAGCCTGAGAAGAGAAATGGTAATCCATCTGTTGAGCAAGGGGGGGGGGAAACATATAACTTGTGACAAGAGGAAGAAAGAGTGATGATTTCATATACTGAGAAGAGAAGAGACTTTTCTGAATTTGAAGACAGTTCAATAGAGGATCACAGGCTGAAAGATAAGGGGAAGAATTTGCCTGTGGGACTGTAACACTAGTACTGGGGATACAACAGAATAGCCTCAGGGAGGGAAGGGTGCTGCTTCTTGGGAGCCAAAGGAAGGATGGTCAGGAAGAAAGAGCCGGCCACCTACAACGAAAGAAGGGACACTAGACAGAAGAGAAGAGCAGGGACGTTCCAGCCTCATTCAAAAACAAGAACACAGGTAGCTGATAAACAGTTTCAAAGAAGGGAAGGTATATATTGATGGCATGTAGAACAAAGAGAACACCAGGTATATAAAAGGACATGCTTTGATCTTTAGGCACTATGTGAGAAATCCAATGATAAACGCGTGAGAAAACCGGATGCACCAGACGGATAAACATAAGAAGGAAAACATCATTCTTCTAGACTGTCCACTGGGAAGGTGGAAAGAAATTTTTTATGCTCAGGAAACTCAATGCTTTTCTGAGAAAAGGAGTAAAACTTTTAAAGGAGAGCTCTGAGAGCAGGTAGGGGAGATGAAAATATAAGTAAATTCAGTAACAAAAGAGTATAAAGGGGAAAATTATTATGAATTTTAATAGAGTAAAATAGGAAATAACTAATGCCTATAGAGAGTGATCTACAGTCTGACCTAAGCATGAGAGTTCTCAAAGTCAGGTTTCTTTAGCCGAGATGGGAACTGAGAAGCAATGATGATGGACAAAGTCACGGTACCCAGAGGAAAAGAAAGACACTAGACCTTCACCTCTCCCCATGTTGGTGGCCAGCCTCTTGTAAGCACTTACTGGGAGACAAGAAAAAAAATGACATCCTTGAATGCAGATAAAAGAAGATTAATATATGGAATAAGAAACTTTTTTAAAATTTGAGTGTTCTGTGAATAAAAACAACTAAGTTTTTCTATGATTTAGGATTGGTCATAAAAGCCATGAGGTCTGCCACAGTTTTTATTTAATGGCAGGGAAAAAATTTTCCTGCTGCATACAATTTAAATGGAGAGTGAGAGACCAAAATAACATTGCACTTTAATTATATCCCCCAAGTTGCGTACATTAAATATACCAGTTAAATCTATTCGTTATTGGTGTGAGTGTTCATGGATACGTATTTGTATATGTATGTCAAATGAACCTGCCCACCTACTCTGTAAAAAAGCCAAAACCTAAGGGCCAGAGAAGACAAAACTGAGCCCAAGATACTGTGTGTAACTTTTAGGCATTTTTGACCTAATTGAGTGGTCAAAGTGGATGTGAAAAATGGGTTACTAACCAAGGAATTAAATGACTTGTATACTAAAGCAATGTTAGGAACATGACAATTTCTTGTGATAATTATTATCAAATAATTCAAAAGAAGAGTAGTATAGAAGGATTTAGAGCAAAATTTCTGAAGTAGCCTGGAAAGATTTAAGAAAGTCCAGTTAGCTGAACCTGGAAGGAAAGCAGCAGTTAATCATATGGGTGGAAAAAAACAAGCAAGGGTTATGGATCCTGAAGACAGAAACACTGAAAATAAAGCACAGATAAACGGTTAAACTCTGAGTAATATGAAGAGAACAAATTAATAAATAAATACTTCCCTAGACTGTAAATGAGATGTTAAGGTAACGGCGGATAGTGGATTCAAACCCCTCTCCGCCTTCAACAGTAATCGAGGTCCACTGGGGAACACTGCAAAGTCAAGACTGTCTTCCCCAATCTCCTTGCTGGTAGGTGTGGTCATGAGAACCGGGCAACGTTTGATTCTTCTGGCTCGAGGCTTTTAGAAAATGGATGTGCCTGCTCTATAGGGGATGGAGGAGACACAGGACAGATGGAGCCTGAATGCCTGAGTCACCATATGGAACAAACCTGAAAAATCCCTCCTGGACCATCACGGTGGAAGGCCTAAAGGTAAGGCTCAATATTTTGTGCTGGGGCTTCCCTGGTGACGCAGTGGTTGAGAGTCCACCTGCCGATGCAGGGGACATGGGTTCGTGCCCCGGTCCGGGAAGATCCCACATGCCACGGAGCGGCTGGGCCCATGAGCCATGGCCGCTGACCCTGCGCGTCCGGAGCCTGTGCTCCGCAACGGGAGAGGCCACAACAGTGAGAGGCCCGCACAGAGCAAAAAAAAAAAAAAAATATATATATATATATACATGTATATATATATATATATATATATATGTATATATGTATATATATATATACGTATACATGTATATATATACATATATATATAGTGTGTGTGTGTGTGTGTGTGTGTGTGTGTGTGTGCTGCTTTGACATCTGTCAAATTGGGAGGGTCTGGGCTGGCCTTGCTGTGTGTTCCCCTCCCACTCTGCTCCTGTACTGAGGGTGCCACAGCCAAACGACCCTCCTCGAAGGACCAGGCACAGTTCCTGCTGATCCCCAAGGAGTGGGTTTCAGTTCCTGCCGGTCCACGAAATCATTCAAATAAGGCAACCACATCTTCTCACTGGAACCAGGAGACACCCTATCCTCATGAGCCTACAAAGCCTGCCTCCCACAGCCCCTGGCTGTTCACTCAGTTCCCAAGTGCAACCCCCATGCAGCCCTGCACACCGTGCATATCCTCCCACACCAGGCTCTGAGCTCCTGTGAACTGCAGGCAGGGTCAGGTGTCTGTGTTTGACCCTCCCCATAACTCTAGAGCAAGAATCCCTCCCTCATTAATAGGGTGAATAGGAAGCAGTTAAAACATCTGCCTAAAAACAAACAACTTAAAAAGAAGAAACAGAAACCTTGTATCAGATCAACTGAGTCAGAATCTCTGAGGAGGAGGGGAACGGGGATCAATATTTCGTAAATACTGCCCCCCCCCCAGTGATTCTAATGTGCAAACCTGAACTTGAGAACTTACTGTCTTAAAGGCAGGGGCAGCCCTCCCTCTTGACCTTTGCCCTCTTGGACTGTGCAAACAAGGACAAGCCTCAAAAATGGTGGAGCAAGGGCTTCCCTGGTGGCGCAGTGGTTGAGAGTCTGACTGCCAATGCAGGGGACGTGGGTTCGTGCCCCGGTCCGGGAAGATCCCACATGCCGCGGAGCGGCTGGGCCTGTGTGTCATGGCCGCTGGGCCTGCGTGTCCGGAGCCTGTGCTCCGCAACGGGAGAGGCCACAACAGTGAGAGGCCCGCGTACCACAAAAAAAAAAAAAAAAAAAATGGTAGCGCAAGAAGTAAGAAGAATTGTGGGTGCCTGAAATCTCCCAGCTTAGACTTTTATAGAAGATCGAAAGGCTGTTATTTTCTAGCGTACTATTTCAGGTCTATTTCACAGCAGCCAAACCTATAATTTTTTTTAATTGAAGTATAGTTGATTTACAATGTTGTGCCTAAACCTATGTCTTAACTAAAACACAGACTTTGATCCTGATTCCATCACTGTCACTTATAGGGTTTTATTGATAATAGCAAGAAATTCTTTACACTCTCCCACTGAACTATTTCAACTTTAAAAGTGGATGCAATTATTATTTCACACCCACTTAAGGAGTAAGAATAGCTTAAGATTCCAGAGCAAATGTCAGATCCTACGCTAAGTGGACCAACATTGAGTAGCTTGGTTTGAATTTAACTTGTTTAAACTCCACAACAACACACTTCAAGACAAATGAGAATGTTTACAGTTTTACAAGTAAAGAAATTGGATCCCGGAGAGCTTAAGAGAAGTCCCCAGGATTATACAGCTGGTAAATGGTGATGCTGGGATACTAAGCAAACATTTCAGCTTCAGAGTCTGTGCTTTTATCTATTACGCTACACAGAGCATCAGTGAAATGAGAATTAATATATGAAAGCACATATTAGCGTGTTTATCATACAGTGGGCACAACCAGGTCTTTTCTCCTTCTCCCCTTCTTCTAATCCTCACTGAACACACACACACACACACACACACACACTTTTTTCCCTTTCTGTCACAAGATTACGCATAGTAAACAGGAGTTTTCCAGAGAAAGACAATGAAGTCAAGACTCAAAAGGCAATGAGGGAAAGTTCCTTTAGCCTGGGAAGGAATATTAAATCTCTACCTAATGTGAAAAGGAGAGACCCCATCTCCCCCACCCATATTCTTCAGCACCACCCCCCAAGTGCAAAGGGGAATTTGTATCTACCGACCCAACACAACATTCAGCGTACCAAAGTGAAATGAAAGGCCGCTGATCAATCTCATGACCGTAAAGTAACACGTGAGGGCCTCCCTGGTGGCGCAGTGGTTGAGAGTCCGCCTGCCGATGCAGGAGATACGGGTTCGTGCCCCGGTCTGGGAGGATCCCATATGCCGCGGAGCGGCTGGGCCCGTGAGCCATGGCCGCTGGGCCTGCGCGTCCGGAGCCTGTGCTCCGCAACGGGAGAGGCCACAGCAGTGAGAGGCCCGCATACCGCAAAAAGAAAAAAAATAAAAATAAATAAAGTAACACGTGAACTTTTGTTTTGCCAAGCAAAACTTAAAAACAACGTTCACAGTAAAAGTACTCCATTCTGGGGAAAAACAGTTTAAATGTGGATGCCCCAAGGACATAAAAGTGTCACAAATTGAATACATGCTGAAAAGAGATGTCCCTCCCTGAACACATTAAAGGGAAAGACTGTCACACACTAGACACATCGACAGGGAAGATGTCCTGGTGGGGTAGAGAGAGGGGTGCGCTGCTGGAACATATGGTAATAAAAGATGAAACACTAGAATACAAAGGAGTATGACTGATCCACATGTCATAAAAGATGACACACTTAAGATGCTGTGAAGGAAGAGATGACTTATCAGAGAAGTTAGTAGGTAAAATATGGAATGTTTTACTATTACCGAGACAGATGTTGCCTTGTCAATAGCTCTTCTGAGTCAGCTTACCAAGTTTCTTTTTTTCCTTTCATGTTGGTGGGTGGGGCAAAAGAATTACAAGGAAGACTCCTGAGATCTTCCAGTCTTCCCAGTATTCCCCTTGTTTTTACTGAATGCATTTAATAATTCAATGGAATGTGTTTTCCAAATCTGTTAAGAATAGCAGGATAATTTTTACTCCAAGAAGCAATAAACAAAGCCAGAAATATGAAAGTCTCCAAGCAAGTTTAGGAATATACAAACAATGTAGGAAATAATTTCCCAATAAATGGTATCAGAAACCTCCTACCATCTTGGCTTTAAGATATTGTTGAGCTGCCTACTTCTTCATCCATACTATGCATCTAATGTTCACTGCAGGTAAAATTCATCCTTAGAACTCTATTCTCAGAAGGTTTTTGGGGCTCAGATCTACTGTGAAGGGAGAACGGAAAAATCAGTGAAATACCACACTGACTATGGTTCCAGGGTACCTTCAAACCCTCAAAATCCCAAACCCAAATTATTTTTTAAATTATTTTATTAATCTGCAAAAATACCAGATGTCTGTCTGGTAAAATCCTTCGAAGGAAATTTTAAATAAACTCAACTTTCTAAGCTGAAAGGGAATTGCCACTGATCTTCTGAGCTTTTTAAAGTCCTACCTGTGTCCTAAATGTGCTAAGAAGCCATCGCCTGAAAAGTTGTATCCACAAAACAGTACAGATTTTGAAAGTGTTGTTTTGGTAGATGCTGTTCAAAACTGAAGTCAGAGGAGGGTTTTCATCCTGTCTGTGCCTCTTAGTAGCTCTATGACTATAGATAAGCCACCTAACATTTTGGTATCTCAGTTTCATCTTCCATAACATTACAATGATAACAGTCTATATATCATAGACTTTCCTAAGGATTAAATGAATTAACTTTTATAGAGTGCTTAGGATAACAACTGATACACACATATTTGATGTTACTATTATTAGCATATGACCTATTATAAATATGCCCTTAGCCTATTACCTGGATATAGATTAAACCTGAATAAATAGGACATTTTTTCTTTCAAAAATTTCAAAATATCAACATACTGTGTTTTCCCTATTGAAATAACAAGGATTAAACAACAATGAAAAATACTTAATGCTGTTAAAGGAATGGGGATGGTTGAATCAGCATCTTCTCACTCTGCTAGTTCAGGGCTAACTTGGTTAACCACCTTAGAGCCTAATCAATTATTCTGCCATATTTTCTTGAAGAATAGAAGAAAATATACCAAAAGAAAACAGTGGTTAAAGCTTTGTAGCATGCACTATGTAAGCATTATTTTTGCTCGTACAAGATTGGCTAGAATATGACCCTAAAGCCAATATGCAAATTCCTACAGCACAAGGCAGAAGTTTATAAATATCATAAGAGACATAGATAAAATGCTCTGAGGATTTAGAGGTGGAAATGGTGCTTCCAATTGAAAGTAACTTCATCAAGTTTCAGGCGACCCTGGCATTTGTGCAAGCTGGAATTTAGACTACCAGAGAATGAATGTAGGAAAACCTTTGGTATTATAAGAAAAGCATCAGATACAGGACAGGACTGGGCATAGTTAGTAAACAGCAAGCCACCTAGTTTGTCTGCAAAGTGATACATATGGACAGTCTTTGTGATGTCCCAAGTCATAACTGGAAAACGAAAGGCATGGAGTCATGTGATATTGGGGCAGTTGTTTAAAAACAAAACAAAACAAAAAATCAGGCAAAATGGTGTTTAACTCATTCTTTTTTTTTTAAGTAAGGCTTTAAAATCATGAGATTTCAAATAAAAATCCCAATTTCTAGAACATTTGGGATTGACATATACACACTACTATATATAAAATAGATAACTAATAAGGACCTACTGTATAGCACACGGAACTCTACTCAATACTCTGTAATGGCTATATGGGAAAATAATCTAAAAAGGAGTGGATATATGTATATGTATAACATTCACTTTGCTGTACAGCAGAAACTAACACAACATTGTAAATCAACTATACCCCAATAAATTTCTTTTTTAATAATAAAATAAAATCACAAGATGTCAAATAAAAATCCCAGTTTCTAGAACATCCAGCCTGAATCCTGGCCAGAAGTGGCTGTGTCCCCTTTGAGAGTAGATGTGCTTCCCCCAGGCATCACCAGGCACGTGGTGCCTTCATGCTGGGCCCACCTCTAATTCCTCCTCTGCTCTTAACCTCTCCCAGGGACTAGAGTCTGTGGTCCACAAGACGACGTTAGAAGCCTGATGAATGGAGTGAGTGAGACTGTATTTCAAGACTATACTGTCTCTGTAAGTTAAAAAAAAAAAAAAGGGATGTGTTCGTTCAGTCATTTATACCAGGCTAGGCCACATCCAAGAGGAATGGGAGGGCTTCACCACCGTGAGTGTTGTGTGGAGGGATGGGTGGCTGCTGATTTAGTTTAAAGAAATTTTTTTTCAATTTAAATCAAAACCAGCTTGAATGTTTTATTTCTTTCCTCTCCATGCGAATACATTTTTCCCTTTCCTTCTTCCAAACAACATAAAAAACATGGACACCTGTTCTGAAGAGTAGAAAGCTCTTTTCAATGTTTAATTAATATTCATTCCATTAGCTTAGTCCTTTTCCTAGTCCATGATGCTAATACTTTCTGGCATGTATCAGATTAGTATGTTTCTTAATGCTGTTTAATGTCATTAATTTCTTTATGATCTTGAGCTCTTTAAAAAAATTTTTTTTCCATTTTCATTTTTAACAGAGATGCTCTCAGAGTCTCTCAAAGGAGCTGATCTAGGAGAGATTTCCCCCTGAGATTTTAGTTTATTTAAAGAATGTAGGGTTTTTTCTAGGTAAAATGATTTCTACATAAAAAGGATTGTGAAACATAGGAGATGTCAGATGCCTCCCCTTGAGAACAGGAGTCTCTGTTCCATAATGATAATAGGAACATTTACTGAGTGCTTCTTATGAGCCAGACCCCCTTCCCTTTGTACTAAATGTGTATTAACACATTTCCTCTTAACAGTGATTTAAGTTTCAGAATTTAAGAGCTGGCTACTCTTTTCCGCTCCACACTGTACAGATGAGGAATTAAGGTATAGACATGAAGTAACCTTCTCAACACACACAGCCAGCTGGGAGCCTAGACAGGCTTCGAAGGCAGGCAGGCAGGCTGGCTCCAGACCCCCGCTTGGACCCACCAGGCCATATGCCTACCTGTCTCAGCCCAGGTGACACACACAACACAGTACACAGGACATGGTCCAAGCACACTCACCGGCTCTGCTGCCATTTCATTATCAAGGGCTCGACTAAGTATAAGGGTCACACAGGAAAAACAGAACCTGGGAATGTGTAGCGATCATTTCAGGTGGTAGAAAACATGATAAAACATGGGATATTAAGTCCTTATTTATGGCTTTCATTTGCAAATTCTGTCTTTTTTTTTTTTTTACACTCACACATGCATCCAGTGTAGATGTAAAATAAAGAGATTCTTATATCATGATTCTGGTTTGATCAACTGTACATCATTTTTTAAAATCTGAAACCATAGAAGAGTACAGAAAATACTACAAGAAATCTCCAGATTTCCATCACCCCAGGTTGACTACTGGTAACAAGTTTTCTTTATCTGTCTTTCATGGAGAAATCATTGAAACAATGAAGATAAAGTTGCAGTGCCCTCTAGGGAACACAGCTCTTTTTCCCCAGCATGATCTCGTTTTCTTTGATTTAAGATGCTGGTTGACTGCCAAGAGTGAATCCTTTTTCAGCCAAAGATGAATCTTCCCTCAAAACTCACCTCCCTCCCCAAGAAACACGTAGAAAGAGTATCTCTGAAACTGTTTGCAACTGCCTTGCTCAGGTCAGCTAAAAACCTGCATCGTCTTTAAATATATTGATTTATAACGGTTCCAATTTCTCCTGTTATCCATTAGGATAACTTAATAATAACCTATTTTCAACCTCACAAATACTCCACCTGAAATATTATTTATAAACCAGTATCTCTGGAGCCACACTGCTGAAGAACTTGACATTTTTCCTTGTTTTTCTCATAAAATGTTTTCTAGATTTCAAAATAGGTTCCAGAGAACTTCTCTACAGAAAAGCACAAGAACCAATAAATGTTCTTTAAGCTGCGCACCAGTCAACAAAATCCTTTACTCCTGTCGGCTGAAATGGGCACATCTGTGTAGAGCCAAGTTTCATCTTTCCACCCCCTTTTGTATGTTCTGCTTTGAGGAAAAGGTGTTTAAAGTATATACCCTTCATGCTTCCAGCTCCTCCTCCATTTTTTGTTTCTGAAAGAATGCACCAAATATCCTGTTCCCTCCATATTCCCCTGCTATTAGCTTCTAAAGCTTTTCTCCTGACTCTGAGTGTCTAGTTGCTGCTTCACTTGCGAGAAGGGCATATTTTCTCCTCGTTGATGTGTAGGGAATAGTAGCAGTGCATACTTAATAGCATAAACGAGATCCCTGGATCCAGCAGGATTTCTACATAGTTGAGCTGCCTGATTGTGGAGAGACAAATATCAGTGTATCTACAACTGGAAAACATCAATATTTGCCTTTTTTTTTTTTTTTTGACGGTACATGGGCCTCTCACTGTTGTGGCCTTTCCCGTTGCGGAGCACAGGCTCCAGACGCGTAGGCTCAGCGGCCATGGCTCATGGGCCCAGCCACTCCTCTGCATGTGGGATCTTCCCGGACCGGGGCACGAACCCACGTCCCCTGTATCGGCAGGCGGACCCTCAACCACTGCACCACCACGGAAGCCCTTGCCTTTATTTTTTAAATAAAACCTATATTTCAATTAGTCACATCATTATTCAGCCTGTGTAAAGATCATCACTACTTATAATAATCACAGATCCACATATACAAACACTACAATTTGGAGCTATACGTGAAAATAAAGACTGTGGTAACTCCCACTGTGTATAGTAAAATGTGTCAAACGCTTCCACGTGTGACATTATACAAATATACATAAAGAGGTAGAATTATAAAAACGATCAATATTCCTATGTAGTTTGTTACACAAGTATATGACTAATGCATTTGAGAAAATGAAATGAGATTAAAGTTAAAAATATCTATAGATAGGAAACACAGATCTGTTCCTAATGTGCTAGAATGCAGCCCATTACAGACCAGCCCCTGCTTCTGTGATCACCTCCCGCTCACCAAACTGCATTATCTGGTAAAGGAGGATTTGTCATTGTTCCTTATAATCCCTAGATTGGACAGAATTGTCTCCTGGAAGACAAAGGCCTGGTTCCAGCACATTTTGACATAAGCAGCACCAAGCCAAGTTTTTGTACAGGGTCCCCAAGGTCAGACAACGTCATCTCTAACCTACTAAATCAGCTTTCTGAAAGTTTCTGTGTCACTCTTTCTAATATCCAAAAGGGCAGTAGCTTCCAGTGCCACCCATGACAAGACTACCATGGGTCTCATTCAACACCTTCTAGGGGAAGAGTACTTTGTACCACTGATACCCAATTTGCCCCCAAATTCCCCAGCTCTACAATAGTCAGGGACTGCACACTACTGAGATGCCCTGTGTCACAACCAATACACCACTCCCCAGTGTCACCCCCCTCATGCTTCTGCCTTCCATCTTCCTCCACATTGGTTGTAACTCACACCCCCGCCACTTCTGCCACGGCGACTGCTGACACGATGGCCCTCTGATCTTCTTACCAGGGGTTTGAAAGTCTCTGCTACCCTCATCATGATCCCCAGGGTGAATTATAGCCCGGCTGGAAAGCAACGGCCTTGCTTGAGACACTGATTTGCGGGAGAATATTAAAAAGATGACACGAGTTACTGCAGCTCCCTGGTCACCACAACATAACCTCAGGTTTACAAGTCCCCACGTTGGGGAACATGACACTCTTGGAGAGATTCCGTGGCTGTCCACATCCAGGGTGGATTCCATTCAGATAAAGACTCTTGGATGCCCCTGAGCATTTCCAGGAGTGTCCATTAACTAGGTGCCAGGATTCCTCAAGGGACCACCTCTCCTCTAAGGCTAAGAATCTAGCCTTAAAGTCTCCGGTCACTTTCACAGACTCCTGAAGGCCAATATACATCCAGCAGTGTTGTCTAGTTAGGACTACCTTTGTCCCTGAGATGGGAAAACGCTTTCACCCAATTGGGCTCCTAAAACACTCACTAAACTCCAGGGGCCTGGGTTACTCACATTCATCCCATTCTTAGTGGCTCTATCTTATATCAGTGGTGAGTCAAACCATATTTTTCACTCACTTATGTTTCCTAATGGGTAAACTCCACAGGCCCTTATCTGTCTCTCTGCCCATGAGCCTTTTCTAATTCATTTCCATTTTTCTGACACTGAAAAGGCTGCACTAAGTTTAGTGGTCCATGCGAAATATCTTTGGAGCCCTATGAAAGGAGCATCACTATATGGAACTGTACAATATTGTTGCCAGAGTTTTTGTCTATTATTCAGGACATACACAATTTTAGGCACCCCTTGGTGTTTTCTGCATCCGGAAACAGACGTTCCCCCATAAAATACTATATTCTGTTTTTCACTTTATTTTCCTATGTCTGCTGTTTTGTCCCATCTTGTGCTCTTGTCAAGTTTTACCATTAAGTCTACTCTTTTCAAAGCTCATTGTATAAAAAAGATAACATTAAATAATATAAAATGTCATCTGTGTGAAAAAGTAAAACAGACCAATTTAGGTAATGGCCCACTTTAAATAATAGCACATAATTTGTGAGAAATCCCTACATCATATTTTTATTCCTAATTTATACATTGACTCTGACATTTAAAATAAAAAATTCATATGCCGTGATGCCTTGTCAAATATTCTGTCAACCAAGCCAAATAATGTTCGCACTAAGTGACATGTCTCCGATACATAATCAGACCTTCCGTTGAGGGCAAGGAGAGGTTTTCAGGGAGTGAGAAAAAGGGAGATGTGAATACAAAAGGAGAGGGATTTTTTAAAGTGTGCATTAGGGCATATACTCTTCCCTGAGCTTATTTTTCCAAGAATATCAGCCAGTTTCAGGAAATCAGTTGCTATCTCAGTTTTACACGTGAGCTTCCAAAGCATCAGAGTTTTCCAGCACTAAAGGAATGTCTAATACCATGCCATGCCCAACTGGTCTGTCCCTGAAGGGCCTGAAAGGACCCAGGTTATCTCAGAATATAGAACCAAAATCAGTTTCAAAAAGCAGCAAAATGTAAAATAAAAGAGTAGAAAGATATAGAAACAATCAAAACCCAGCAGAAAATAACACTTTGGTCCCACCTACCTGGGATGTAAAATCCTGATCTAGTTCATACTGCATTTACAGCAGACAGTTCACATTCAGAACCTTGCTGGTGTTTGTTTCAGTTTTCTTAAGGTCTTGAAATTTACTAAAACAGGTTTTAATATTTATCTATGTGGAAAGTTGTTCATTAGCTGCTGGAGGAAAGGAAAAGTTTACATAAAGGATCTGCGCCTACAGTGAAGACAGAAGAGATTAAGATGAGTCCTGAGAGAGGAAAGAATGACTTCTGTGGAGGAGGTGAATATACGTGCTCACTTCCCCTTAGGGTTCTGGGGATGTTCCCAGTGGGTAACACAAATGCCTGCAGCAGGTGTTCCCTCTCTGTAGTTTGTTGTCAATGTCAAAGAATGAAGTTATTTTATTTTTTCCAGCTAGGACATAATCCCAACACCCTTGTTTGCCTTATATGTCGCCTAGAACTAACCACAAATGAAATGGTTTCTTTCTTTTTCTTTTTTTTTTTTTTTTTTTTACACGTCAGTAAATCACAACAATTATGCTAACAGGTTAACTGAGCCTCTAAAGTGTTTGCCAGCCAGAGATGGGTTAGTGTGCCCTTTCTTCATTGACTCTGTGGATGAAGATTGTCACCTGCCATATCAGTAAACAGGATGTTGCAGCCATCAGCCACTGTAGCCACCTATGACTGTGCCCCCTGAGGGGATGCAGGATGGGGAAAAGCAGGCTACTGCTTTTAGTTAAGATGCTTATCAAAGGAATGATTTTAATGAGCCCAGATTCTTGCATCTTCCCATACACAGAAAAGCGCTACATTCATGAACTTGAGATGTCTGTTTTTCTTTAATTAACAGTCATTTTTGATGTGCTGACTACCTGTCTTTTTGGGTTTTGTTCCTTCAAAAACTCCTATATTTCCTGGCTCGTCCCTTACCTCTTGGAAACCGTCCCTCAGAGCCATCTGAGAGGCTGCTTCCCAAGATTAAGTCCTCAGTATATCCACCAAATAAAACATAATTCTCCGCTTTTAGGTTGTGCGTTGTTTTATTCAGTCGACACCTCTTACGGTCTGCACCCAAATCCTCTGTTCTGTTAGCATCTGCAGCTTTTGTTTTTCATGTAAGTTGTACTGAAGAAAGACTCCAAATTTGAAAGATCACAATTCCAATTTCACCAGGCAGGACCTCTGCCAAGAAGGGTTCGGTGCCTGACGTCACGCCTAAAACGCTGGGCCCACCTTCAAAGGCTCCTTCTCTTGATGGAGAGAGGGACAGAGACAGACGGAGAGAGAGAGGGAGGGAGGGAGGGAAAGAAGAAGGAGATAGAAGATACAAAGATAGTACAGGCGCTGACAGTGCCCGTTTTAGAAAGGCGATCTAATGGACAGTACAGTGAATACGGACAACGATATTGTATTATCATCATGAAACTTGCTAAGAGACTAGATCTTAATTATTCTGACCACAAAAAACAAATTGTAATTATGTGACATGATAGAAGTACTATGGCTACAATGGCAATTGTATTACAGTATAAATGTATCAAATCAACATGACGTACCTCTTAAATATAAACAATGTTATGTGTCAAACATATTTGAGTTAAAAAAAGAAAAGGGGTCCCCCAAACCTTACCCCACTGTTTCTCTCTGACTCATCAGGCTGGGATCCAGGACAGTCACACTTGTTGCTCTAACCGAGACATTCTGTTTATACGTACATTCTTTTCTATTTTAGGACATCTGGGGGATCTCAATTTCTCTAGTAGTAGTTTACATTCATTCCTCCAGTTACCTCTGCTGTCTACAGAACACAGTGCAACCCCTAGGAATCCCTTCACTACCTGCCTTCTTCACCGCACCCCAGCCTCAAGGCCATCATACTTGGCTGCGCTGAACCACCTCTGCTCCTCTGTGTGCACCAAGACCGTTGCCCAGCTGTCCCTTTACTTGAGCATCACAGTGAGGAGGTCCTTTCCCCTTTACCTGGAAGCTCCCTCTGCCTTTTATGTCCTTATAAAGTGCTTATGCAGTAGTTTCAAATGCCAATCAACTTTCACTTCTTTGAATGATTTTCCAATCTCCTCCTCTGAAAAGATACCATTTACTTTTTCCTCTCCTACAGCATGTAATCTATGTGGTTTCACTTTGTGTTTTATGATTCAGTGGGTTTTTCACTCACAAAAAAGATGGATTTTGAGGCCCAGGGTGGAGAGATCTGGCTTATAGTAAGTAATGACTGGCTGCTGGATGAACACATAGAAGAATTCTGCTTTTAGCCATTTTTTAAATTGAAGTATAGTTAACTTACAATGTTGCATTAGTTTCAGGTGTACAGCAAGGTGAAGAAGAATCATTTTTTAATCTTGCTTCATTACTCAGAGTTAAAGGAATTCCTACATTGTGGCTATTAAAAATACACTGAATCCCTATTCTAGTCACAACTGCAGGCTGGTCATAGGACAAATTGTAAAGAAGGTAAGCTTTATAGCTTTTATTCCCTTTGAATTAAAATCTCTTCAGCTCTTTTCTATCAAAGTCAATTTTGTGTTCCCCCGGCTGCCTAGAATTCTCTAAATTTGTCCAGCTTCCAAACCAGCCCTCCCAGGAAAAAAGTCTCACTTTCTAGACTCAGCTCTTCCCTGAAAACCCAATGAAAAACCCAATGAAAACCCAATGACCTTAGACTTCACACATAGGAGACAGGGTGCAGAAACCCTGTTTCCTGGGCTACGGAGGACAGTTGGTGACCGGGCTACCAGGACGGGGGGCGCTGGCTCCAGTGATCTGGCCAAAGTACTTAGGGGTCCTTTATAATGAGAAGCAAACCACCACCCCTCTCCTGTCTCTTCCCAGAGGCCACAGAGCAAAGCAAAAACAGGCCAACCTTCCCTCTATTTACAACACGATGTCTTTTATGTTAATTATTTTGTTCACTTGAAATACTCTGGAGTTGTGTTTTGTTTTGATTATATTTGAACAAAAATTCTCCAGTTACATGAATCCACAAACTGATGTCCTGGACACTGCAATTTCCTAGCAATGAATACATATAGGAAGAGACTTTCTTCCCTCCAAAATTCACAGGTTAGAGACCCATATTTCCTTTTGAGCAAAAGCTCAATTTATTCAAAGCGGTGCAAATAGAGTACCTGCTGACTCTTCTCCACACCTGTATCCTGCAGAGAGTAAGCAGTGACTTCTTCAAATATTCCTTCAAATTTTTGGTAGATTAGTGAAGATCAAAGTAGATCTAATTTAGAAAATCCTTGCCTGGCATGGATTATGCTTCAGGAAAGGGTAAAAGTAGGGAGTGTGAGGTTTGCCAAAAAACAAATGTAATTCTTTTTACTTTTCTAAATGGAAAGTGGTGAATATAGACTCTGCAAATTTGTTAAGACATGAGTAATGGGATCAGAAAAGAACTAAATTCCAGGTGCAAGTTTAACAGTTCCAAGCTGTGAGACCTTGAAGCTGTTTCTCCAGTCATAATATAGAGATACTAGAAGTGCATTCTGAATTGGCCTCTGGACAGAAAGCAGAAAAATCAATGACACCATCACTCCCACCTTAATAGTTAGAATCAGCTGGATACACTAAAATGCTATCGTTTTTAGAAACATTCAAGGGCTGAGGATACAAAGAAACCTAAGTGAACTAAAGTCAAGAAAGTGATGAGCCCTTCTGAGGAGAAGAGACACCTGTGTGCTTTCATCCCACACACAGTGGCTAAACGACGCCACCTTACACAGCCAAATTTCTAACAACGTTTCATCGCTACACCTGGGCTTCCTGGTCAGGTTACATTCCCAAGCCTCCCCAATCACAGAGAAAGTCTTCACCCCCCTGCCAACCCTTTCCTGCAGGCTTTCACAAAGTGTAGGAGTGAGTGTGCTAAAGGCTGAGAGGGGGCATGAGAGCTGAAAGAGACCCCCCACCTCAGGATCAGGACGACTGTCAAGTGCAGGACAAAAACTGGCAATGATAATATGAAGAAATGAAGTCATCATTGAATGACCCTCATGAACATAGAAGTAAAACCTTTCAGAAAAGGAGCAAAGTGAAGTAAGTCCGAAAGAGAAGGACAAATATTGTATGATGTCACTTACGTGTGGAATCTAAAAAAATATGGTACAAATGAACTTATTTACAAAACAGAAATAGAGTTACAGATGTAGGAAACAATCTTATGGTTACGGGGTGGGGGGGAGGGATAAATTGGGAAATTGCTATTGACATATACTCACTACAGTATATAAAATAGATAACTAATAAGGACCTACTGCATAGCACAGGGAACTCTACTCAATACTCTCTAATGACCTATATGGAAAAAGAATCTAAACAGGAGTGGATATATGTATACACATAACTGATTCACTTTGCTGTACAGCAGAGGCTAACACCACATTGTAAAGCAACTACACTCCAATTTAAAAAGAAAGAAAATTAGCTAATTAAGTACAGCAATTTGTAAAAAGGATAGACTCCAGATGGAATGTATCTCAGGAATGCAAAAGTTGTTTCAACACAAGAAAAGGGTCCAAGTACATCACGTATGTTAATGTATATTATGACATTAACATAATATGCTATGATGTTAACAGAATAAAGGAGATAAACCATATAAATATCTCAAGGTATGCATAAAAATGTATTAATAGTATCCATTCAAGATTTTAAAAATCTCTCAGAAAAATAAGAATAGAAGGGAACTTCAGTCTGTTAAAGGACATCTATGAAAACCTATAGGTAACATTATAATTAGCAGTCAATATAGATATACTGAGCAGTCAATATATAAGACATTATCAATACGCAACATAATTGTATTTCAATATGCTACAAACAAATAATTAGAAAATAAAATCTAATAATATATATAATTTACACTAACATTTTTAAAACTGAAAACTAGGAAACAATACTGAGAAAAACTGAATAAGATATAAATAAATAGACACATGTATTCACTGCTCAAGTACTGAAGAACACTATGCTGTTAAGATGCCCATTTTTTCCAAAATTCTCTATAGATTTAACACGATCGAAATATCAGCACACTTTTTTAGAAATTGACTAGTTGATTCTAAGACTTATATGGAAATTCAAGATATCTAGATCTCGTTTTGCAAAAGAAGAGCAGAGTTGGAGAACTTTATCACCTGAGTTCAAAAGTTGCTGTAATACTATAGTAATCAAGACAGTCTGGGATTGTCCTAAGGATGGACAAATAGAAATCAATGGAACAAAATAGACGGCTCATAAAGAGATCTTCACATTTAACCTCAGTTGGTATTTGAGAAAGGCAGCAAAACAATTCAATAGGGAAAGGAATACCTTCTTAACAAAAGCACTGAAATAAATATCCTAATATTAAAAAAAAATGAAACCTGACCCTCCCTTATTCAACACGCAAAAAGCAATTTAACATAGACCATGAACCTAAATAGAAAATCCATAAACCTTCTAAAAAACGCTTTGGAGAGTATCTTCACAACCTTGGAGTTGACAAAGAGTACTTTAAACAAGACTGTAGAAGCACTAACCATAGAAGAAAAAAATGATAAACTGGACTTTATCAAAATTTTAAATTTCTGCTCATGAAAAGATACCACTGCAAAAATAAACACGCAAGCCACAGTTTAGGAAAAAACATTTACAACACAAAGCTGACAAAGGATACAAACATAAAACACCTAAAGAATTTTTTGGAATCAACAATTTTTTTTTAAAGTGGAAAAAAAAACTAGGCGAAATTCTTAAACACTCACTTTGCAAAAGAAGATAAATGGCCACTAGATCCTGAAAAGATGTTCAACACCATTAATCATCAGAGAAATGAAAAGTAAAACCTCAAGAAGGTACCACATCACACCCTACAGAATGGCTAAAATCAAATCACATTATCAACTTTGGAGCAACCAGAACACTCACATATTGTTACTGGTAGAAATGGAAAATGGAAAAACATCATCTTCTTATAAAGTTAAACATACACCTCCCCTATGATCCAGAAATTCCAATCCTGGTTACTTACTGAAAAGACATGAAAACATATATCCACGGAAATATTTGTACAAGAATGTTCAAAAGAGCTTTATTCATACTAGCCGGAAATGGAAACAACCCAAATATTTATCAACAGGAGACTGGATAAAGTATGGTATAGTAATACAATACTCCTCATCAATTAAAAGGAACAAACCACAGACACACAGTACAACATAGAAAAACGTCCAAAAAAATATTATGTTGAGTGAAAGAAGCCTGACACAAAAGAGCACACAACACGTGGTTATAATTATATGAAGTCTGAGACCATCTAAGGTAACAGAAATTAGCTAAGAGATTAGAAAATAGCTCCTCTGACGTTGAGAGGGGTGCAAATTGACTGCAAAGGGCAACTTTCTGGAATAATGGACATATTTTACATATTGTTTGAGGTGATGGTTGCATGGATATATGCAATAGTCAAAACGCAACAAACCAAATACTTAAGGTTATTATATTACAAATAACACCTGAAGTTAAAAAGTAATATAGGTATAATATATAAAGGAAAATGGTACATATTTCATTGATCATTATATAAAATTCTTAACACAGTTCTAGATACATAATAAATCAGAGTTAAGCACAGTGGCTGGCAAACCTGAGAACCAAAACATTTTATTATGATGTTATCTTAGAAATGGTGCCTTACTCCAAGGAGTGGAGTCATATGTGTAATGAAAACAAACAAAACACTGAATGGAAGGACAGAGGTCAGAGATCCAATCACCATCCACATTCTCTTGCACAAGTTATTTAGTCTCTTGTATAATGAGATCATGACCCCTGTCTTGCACACAACTTCTTGTGAAGAGGAAAAGACAGTTCAAAGTGAACGTGTTATGAAAAACTTTAAGGTTCTAGAAAAATGTTTGGAATCATTATGATGAACGACCACCAAATGCAGTGTCACGGAAGCCACTGTGATTCTGTTTCCTTCCAGACTGCACCAGTCATAAGGGCCCTGAAGGAGTGGGAGTTAAAGCGTTGCCTTTCAAAGAGAAAACCGAGCTTGCAATCCAACCTAGCATGCTTTACCTGGGAAAGGACACCGTTAATTTGCTCCTGGAATCAGTGAAAGGAAAGCTGTAGAGAGAAACATAAGCTCTCAGCCAGCCTCTTGGATGAACGGGGAAATTCTATCTCAACCAGAGACAAAAGCAGGAGGAATAAACAGGCCCATCAGGATTCCGGATTGTTCAGATGCAGCCCTTCACTGAGGACAGTTGAGGAAATTACATTTTTTGGTGAACTTGCCTTTTTCTTTTATTTTTTTTTATCACATTCCTCACCCTCAGTGAATACTAAAACCCTGCCATGTTTATCTTTTATAATGTGGGCCATTTGTGATTTGCATAGGTACGTAGTACAAATTAAATCCCCTTGCTTTATTTTCTTTAATAAATCACAAAAAGTAAACCTTGGTATATTTTCCATTTTAAATTACTTTATCCAAATGTACCTGAAGATTTTATTCAACTATCATTTGATTTAATACTATTCTGAAATATATACAACTGGGATAACTTTTAGAAAGAGTGATGCTAAGAAAAAGTGTTGGAGACCTCACAAAACTCTTTTCTCTGACATAGCTTTCCACACAGAATGAGCTGGGGAAAAAACAAAAACCACAACCATAACAACAAAAACCCAGCTCTGTAAAAATTTCTGTGGGAAAGTAAGCTAGGGAAATGCACTTCTCAGTCTCCCTGTTCATAAACAAAGGAGTAACACAAATACGAGATGTCGGGACAGATCCTATAACAAAGGGCTTCAGCTAATTTGAACTTGGAAGCCATTTTATTTTATTTTATTTTATTTATTTATTTGTTTTTTTGTTTGTTTTTGTTTTTGTGGTACGCGGGCCTCTCACTGTTGTGGCCTCTCCCGTTGAGGAGCACAGGCTCTGGACACGCAGGCTCAGCACCCATGGCTCACGGGCCCAGCCGCTCCACGGCATGTGGGATCTTCCCGGACCGGGCCACGAACCCATGTCCCCTGCATCGGCAGGCGGACTCTCAACCACTGCACCACTAGGGAAGCCCTGGAAGCTATTTTAAAATAAAATACTCATTAATATCACACTTGGGGAAATGCTACATTATCATTTCACATGAACCCGAATCTGTGATACTTTGTGCAACTCTGTGAATAATGATCCTGAAGCTTCAATTTAAAGAGGAAACTTGGAAGTTGGGCTCAAAGTCCCATCACAAATTTCACTATTCATTTTGCAAAAACAACTAATTCATCATTTGATTCTAACTTCCCTGGAGTTTATTTCCCAGGGCAGAAAGAGAAAGGACAGAGGAAGAATAGATACAGAGGGGAAACCAGTGATAGCTCTAATTTGGGACTTAAAGGTATCCTGGCTTTGGTGAGTTAGATCATCAACAGTGAAGTGAAGGTTATGTTTAGAGACAGAAAGCACTTCCTGCATTTGGACACTCATTAGCCTTTGAGAAAGGAAATACGGGTTTTCTCTGAGCTTCGAGTGACCTTAAGCAAGAAGTTTTACCTTTTTTATCCTAGACCCTCATGTGCAAAAGACAGTTGATAATATCTGCCCTAGCAATCTAGGTCTGCAGTGGGGATAATATTCAAGGGAAAGGATGTATTTAAATGTTTTGAAAAATGCAAAACGCTGTCAAATGTGAAGTATGGTTAAGGTATAAATTTCAAAGGCAGAGGAGCTGGGCACCTTGTAGAGAGGGTCAGAGACCAGGAATGACTGGCAATTTTCCCAGTAAGTACATAATTGCTGCTCAACATCTAGCACAGGCTTTCTCTTAACCCTTTGGGATAGTGGTGGAGATGTTTGGTTTGGAGGCTGCCAAAATGGCCAGCAGCTAAGAAAGTGCACAGTTTTCCATTTTTTCAGGCTTAAATCAATCAGAGAAGTTCCCTGACCTTCCAGTATTGCCAAGAAATTTAATAGGGAGAAATGTAAGTAAATCACAAAGAAGCTCAAAGAATATGAATTTCCTAGAGAACTAAAGGTTTTCTTTGGTGAACTTTATCATGCATGTGTGTGTTAATGTGAAGACACTCTGATATTTCCAATAAATGCACATTACATTTCTGCATATATAGAACTCAGGTATCTGCTCTTTTGTTATTGGGAATCTTTCAACATAATGAAGATAACCTTTCTGTAATATTTAAATTCAAATGGCTAATAAAATCACCCTAAATATACTGAGATCTGCAGAAGTTCCATTTTTCTTCATCCTGTGTATTCAAATTCCCGTCTTTGCATGAATTCTCTCTTTGTTCTGGACCTGGCTCCAATACTGCCCTGGTCCCTTCACCCCTGACAAAGGACTACCTGCACACAATGTGGCCCTCAACTGACAGCTGATGTGCAATCAAAGAATTAAGCTACTTCAAGGCAGATAAATTTAAATGTTATATGTAGACATTCCAGCTTAAAAATTTCCCTGAAAATGTCCACCTCCTTAGAAAATTCTCATGGCCTCTTTCTCCTCTCTGGGCCACTATGAACCCTTGCTCTTCTTTCTTCTCCAAGCTTCTCCCAGAAATAAAGTAAACAATTTGTGAATGAAAAATATTTCCTGCCATATCAGTAAACAAAGGATGTTACAGCCATCAAGCCATCACATTACAGCTTCCCCTGGTGGTCTGCCCTGAGGAAACTCAGGATGGAAACAGAATGCCAGCCATCAACCCAAAAGCCACTGCAGCTACTCTTCATCGGTGCACCCTGGGTCGACACAGGATGGGAAAACACAGGAGACTGGCCCCCGATAGCCGAGGTACATATCTAAGGAATGATTTTAGTGAGCCCAGACTTTTGCATCTTCCCATACATAGAAAAGTGCTAAATTCATTAACTTGAGATGTCTGGTTTTCAATAATAATAATCTTTTGATATTCAGACTACCTGGTTTTTTTAACAAAACTCACAGGAGTATCCCTTACCTCTTTGGATCAGTCCCTCAGAGCAATCTGAGAGGCTGTATCCCGGCCTTGAAGTCATCAGAAATTCCACCAAATAAAACATAATTTGGAGGCTGTGCATTATTTTCAGTTGACAAATTTATATTTTAGCATTACAAGGATTACAATCTATTATAATTTAAAATAAAGTCTACGAGAGGACCTTCAGGATGGCGGAGGAGCAGGACGTGGAGATCACCCTCCTGCCCACAAATACAACAGAAATACAACTACATGTGGAACAACTCCTACAGAACACCTACTGAACGCTGGCAGAAGACCTCAGACCTCCCAAAAGGCAAGAAACTCCCCATGTACCTGGGTAGGGCAAAAGAAACAAGAATAAACAGAGACAAAAGAATAGGGACGTGACCTGCACCAGTGGGAGGGAGCTCTGAAGGAGGAAAAAATTCCACACACTAGGAGCCCCTTCACTGGTGGGGATAGGGGGTGGGCTGGGGAGAAGCTTTGGAGCCACGTAGGAGAGCACAGCAACAGGGGTGCGGAGGGCAAAGCGGAGAAATTACTGCAGAGAGGTTTAGTGCTAACCAGCACTCACCAGCCCAAGAGGCTTGTCTGCTCACCCACCAGGGCGGGCAGGGCTGGGAGCTGAGGCTCAGCCATCAGAGGTCAGATCCCAAGGAGAGGACTGGGGTTGGCTGTGTGAACACACCCTGAAGGGGGCTAGTGCGTCACAGCAGGCCGGGAGGGAGACCAGGAAAAAGTCTGGACCTGCCCAACAGGCAAGAGACCATTGTTTCGGGGTGTACAAGGAGAGGGGATTCAGAACACTGTCTTAACGAGCTCCAGAGACGGGTGCGAGGCACAGCTATCAGCACAGACACCAGAGACAGGCATGAAGCACTAAGGCTGCTGCTGCAGCCACCAAGAAGCCTGTGTGCAAGCACAGGTCACACTCCACACATCCCCTCCCAGAAGCCTGTGCAGCCCACCACTGCCATGGTCCCACGATCCAGGGACAACTCCCCCGGGAGAACACACGGCACGCTTCAGGCTGGTGCAACGTCATTCTGGCCTCTGCCACTGCAGGATCTCCCCGCATCTGTACCCCTCCCTCCCCCCAGCCTGAGTGAGCCAGAGCCCCCGAACCAGCCGCTCCTTTAACCCCCTCCTGTCTCGGTGAAGAACAGACACCTGAGGGCGACCTACATGCAGAAACGGGGCCAAATCCAAAGTTGAACCCCAGGAGCTGTGCAAACAAAGAAGAGAAAGGGAAATTTCTCTGTGCAGCCTCAGGAGCAGCAGATTAAATCTCCACAATCAACTTAATGTACCCTGCATCTGTGGAATACCTGAATAGACAAGGAATCATCCCAAAATTGAGGCAATGGACTTTGGGAGCAACTGTAGACTTGGGGTTTGCTGTATGCAACTGACTAGTTTCTGATTTATATGATTACCTTAGTATCGTTTTTAACGTGTGTTATCATTGGTGGATCTGTTTATTGGTTTGATTGCTCTCTTTTTAAAATTTTTTATATTTTTATTTTAATAACTTCTTAAATTGTTTATTTTAATAAATAAATAAATTAATTATTTTATTTATTTATTTATTTATTTATTTTGTGGTACGCGGGCTTCTCACTGCTGTGGCCTCTCCCGTTGCGGAGCACAGGCTCCGGACGCGCAGGCCCAGCGGCCATGGCGCACGGACCCAGCCGCTCCGCGGCATGTGGGATCTTCCCAAACCGGGGCACGAACCCGTGTCCCCTGCATCGGCAGGCGGACTCGCAACCACTGCGCCACCAGGGAAGCCCAATAAATTTATTTTTATTTCATGGTTTTCTTCCCCCTTTTCTTCTGAGCCGTGTGGCGACTGGGTCTTGGTGCTCCAGCTGGGTGTCAGGCCTGAGCCTCTGAGGTGGGAGAGCTGAGTTCAGGACTTCGGACCACCAGACACCTCAGGCCCCCCATAATATCAATCAGTGAGAACTCTTCCAGAGATCTCTGTCTGAACACTAAGACCTGGCTCCACTCAATGGCCAGCAAGCTCCAGTGCTAGACACCCCATGCCAAACAACAAGCAAAACAGGAACACAACCATATCATCCATTAGCAAAGAGGCTTCCTAAAATAATAATAAATTCACAGACATGCTAAAACACATAACCTGACTCAGTCCTGCCCACCACAAAGACAAAATCCAGCCTCATCCACAAGAACACAGGCACCAGTACCATCCACCAGGAACCCTACACAATCCACTGAAACAACCTCACCCACTGGGGGCAGACACCAAAAAAAAACAGGAACCAAGAACCTGCAGCCTGCGAAAGGAGACCCCAAACACAAAAAGTTATGCAAAATAAGAAGACAGAGAAAATCACAGCAGATGAAGGAGCAAGGTAAAAACCCACCAGACCAGAAAAATGAGGAGGAAATAGGCAGTCTACCTGAAAAAGAATTCAGAATAATGATAGCAAAGATGATACAAAATCTTGGAAGTAGAAATGGAGAAAACACAAGAAATGTTTAACAAGGACCAGAAGTCCTAAAGAGCAAACAAACAATGATGAACAACACAATAAATGAAATTAAAAATTCTCTGGAAGGAATCACTAGCAGAATAATTGAGGCAGAAGAACGGATAAGTGACCTGTAATATAAAAGAGTGGAAATAACTACCACAGAGCAAAATAACGAAAAAAGAATGAAAAGAATTGAGGACACTCTCAGAGACCTCTAGGACAACATTAAACGCACCAACATTCTAATTATAGGGGTCATAGAAGAAGAAGAGGAAAAGAAAGGGGCTGAGAAAATATTTGAAGAGATTACAGTTGAAAACTTCCCTAATATGGGAAAGGAAATAGGCAAGTACAGGAAGCACAGAGAGTGCCATACAGGATAAGTCCAAGGAGAAACACGCCAAGAAACATATTAATCAAACTATCAAAAATCAAAAACAAAGAAAAAATACTAAAAGCAGCAAGGGAAAAACAGCAAATAACATACAAGGGAATCCCAATAAGGTTAACAGCTGATTTCTCAGCAGAAACTCTGCAAGCCAGAAGGGAGTGGCAGGACATATTTAAAGTGTTGAAAGGTAAAAAACTACAACCAAGATTACTCTACACAGCAGGGATCTCATTCAGATTTGACAGAGAAATTAAAACCTTTACAGACAAGCAAAAGCTAAAAGAATTCAGCACCACCAAAGCAGCTTTACAACAAATGCTAAAGGATTTTCTCTAGGCAGGAAACACAAGAGAAGGAAAAGACCTACTATAACAAATCCAAAGCGATTAAGAAAATGGGAATAGCAACATACATATCAATAATTACCTTGAATGTAAATGGATTAAATGCTCCAACCAAAAGACATAGACTGGCTGAATGGATACAAAAACAAGACCATATATATGCTGTCTACAAGAGACCCACTTCAGACCTAGGGACACAAACAGACTGAAAGTGAGAGGATGGAAAAAGACACTCTATGCAAATGGAAATCAAAAAAAATATGGACTAGCAATTCTCCTTTCAGACAAATAGACTTTAAACTAAAGACTAATATAAGAGACAGAGAAGGACACTACATAATGATCAAGGGATCAATCCAAGAAGATGATATAACAATTGTAAATATTTATGCACCCAACATAGGAGCACCTCAATACATAAGGCAAGTACTAACAGCCATAAAAGGGGAAATTGACAGTAACACAATAATAGTAGGGGACGTTAACACCCCACTTTCACCAATGGACAGATCATCCAAAATGAAAATAAATAAGGAAACACAAGATTTAAAAGGTACATTAAACAAGATGGACTTAATTGATATTTATAGGACATTTCATTCAAAAACAGCAGAATACACTTTCTTCTAAGTGCTCATGCAATATTCTCCAGGATAGATCATATCTTGCGTTACAAATCAAGCCTTGGGAAACTTAAGAAAATTGAAATCGTATAAAGTATCTTTTCCAGAAATAACGCTATGACACTAGATATCAATTACAGGAAAAAACTGTAAAAAATACAAACACATGGAGGTTAAACAATATGCTACTAAATAACCAAGAGACCACTGAAGAAATCAAAGAGGAAATCAAAAAATACCTAGAAACCAATGACAATGAAAACACGACAACCCAAAACCTATAGGATGCAGCAAAAAGCAGTTCTAAGAGGGAAGTTTAGAGCAGTACAATCCTATCTCAAGAAAAAGGAAAAATCTCAAATAACAACCTAATATTACACCTAAAGGAATTAGAGAAAGATGAACAAAAAAACCCCAAAGTTAGCAGAAGAAATCAAAAAGATCAGATCAGAAATAAATGAAAAAGAAATGAAGCAACAAATAGCAAAGATCAATACAATTAAAAGCTGGTTCTTTGAGACGATAAACAAAACTGATAAACCACTAGCCAGACTCATCAAGAAAAAAGGGAGAAGACTCAAATCAACAGAATTAGAAATGAAAAAGGAGAAGTAACAACTGACACTGCAGAAATACAAAGTATCATGAGAGATTACTACCAGGAACTATATGCCAAAAAAATGGACAACCTGGAAGAAATGGACAAATTCTTAGAAAAGTACAACCTTCCAAGACTGAACCGGGAAGAAATAGAAAATATAAACAGAACAATCACAAACACTGAAATTGAAACTGTGATAAAAAATCTTCCAACAAACAAAAGCCCAGGACCAGATGGCTTCACAGGTGAATTCTATCAAACATTTAGAGAACAGCTAACACCCATCCTTCTCAAACTCTTCCAAAATATAGCAGAGGGAGAAACACTCCCAAACTCATTCTACAAGGCCACCATCATCCCGATAGCAAAACCAGACAAAAATGACACAAAAAAAGAAAGCTACAGGCCAATGATCACTGATGAACACAGATGCAAAAATTCTCACCAAAAGAATAGCAAACAGAATCCAACAGCACATTAAAAGGATCATATACCATGATCAAGTAGGGTTTATCCCAGGAATGCAAGGATTCTTCAATATACGCAAATCAATCAATGTGATACACCGTATTAACAAACTGAAAGATAAAAAAACATATGATAATCTCAATAGATGCAGAAAAAGCTTACAACAAAATTCAACACCCGTTTATGATAAAAACTCTCCAGAAAGTGGACACAGAGGGAACATAACTCAACATAATAAAGGCCCTATATGACAAACCCACAGCTAACGTAATTCTCATGGTGAGAAGCTGAAAGCATTCCGTCTAAGATCAGGAACAAGACAAGGTTGTCCACTCTCACCAATTTTACTCAAACACAGTTTTGGAAGTCCTAACCACAGCAATCAGAGAAGAAGAAATAAAAGGTATCCAAATAGGAAAAGAAGAAGTAAAGTTTTCACTGTTTGCAGATGACATGATACTATACATAGAGAATCCTAAGGATGTTACCAGAAAACTACTAGAGCTAATCAATGAATTTGGTAAAGTAGCTGTATACAAAATTAATGCACAGAAATCTCTTGCATTCCTGTACACTAATGATGAAAAATCTGAAAGAGAAATTAAGGAAACACTCCCATTTACCACTGCAACAAAAAGAATAATATACTTAGGAATAAACCTACATAAGGAGACAAAAGACCTGTATACAGAAAACTATAAGACACTGATGAAAGAAATTAAAGATTTCTTTATAAATCTTTAAATACAAAGAGATGGAGAGATATACCATGTTCTTGGATTGGAAGAATCAACATGGTGAAAATGACTATACTACCCAAAGCAATCTACAGATTCAGTGCAATCCCTATCAAGCTACCAGTGGCATTTTTCACAGAACTAGAACAAAAATTGCACAATTTGTATGGAAACACAAAAGACCCCAAATAGCTAAAGCAATCTTGAGAAGGAAAAACGGAGCTGGAGGAAGCAGGCTCCTGGACTTCAGACTATACTACAAAGCTACAACAATCCAGACAGTGTGGTACTGGCACAAAAATGCAAATACAGAGACATGGAACAGGAAAGAAAGCCCAGAGACAAACCCACGCACCTATGGTCACCTTATCTTTGATAAAGGAGGCAAAAATATACAATGGAGAAAAGACCACTTCTTCAGTAAGTGCTGCTGGGAAAACTGGACAGCTACATGTAAAAGAATGAAATTAGAACACTTCCTAACACCATACAGAAAAATAAACTCAAAATGGATTAAAGACCTAAATGTAAGGCCAGACACTATAAAACTCTTAGAGAAAAACATAGGAAGAACACTCTGACATAAATCACAGCAAGATCCTTTTTGACCCACCTCCTAGAGAAATGGAAATAAAAACAAAAATAAACAAATGGGACCTCATGAAACTTAACAGCTTTTGCACAACAAAGGAAACCATAAACAGTACAAAAAGACAACCCTCAGCATGGGAGAAAATATTTGCAAATGAAGCAACTGACAAAGGATTAATCTTCAAAATTTACAAGCCGCTCATGCAGCTCAATATTAAAAACAAACAACCCAATCCCAAAATGGGCAGAAAACCTAAATAAACATTTCTCCAAAGCAGACATACAGATTGCTAACAAACACATGAAAGAATGCTTAGCATCACTAATCATTAGGGAAATGCCAATCAAAACTACAATGAGGTATCACCTCACACCAGTCAGAATGGTCATCATCAAAAAATCTACAATAAATGCTGGAGAGGGTGTGGAGAAAAGGGAACCCTCTTGCACTGTTGGTGGGAGCGTAAATTGATACAGCCACTATGGAAAACAGTATGGAGGTTCCTTAAAAAGCTAAAAATAGAACTACCATACAACCCAGCAATCCCACTACTGGGCACATACCCTGAGAAAACCATAATTCAAAAGGAGTCATGTACCACAGTGTTCATTGCAGCTCTATTTACAATAGCCAGGACATGGAAGCAACGTAAGTGTACATTGACAGATGAATGGATAAAGAAAATGTGGCACATATATACAAGGGAATATTACTCAGCCATAAAAAGAAACAAAATTGAGTTATTTGTAGTGAGGGGGATGGACCTAGAGTCTGTCATACAGAGTGAAGTAAGTCAGAAAGAATAAAACAAATACCATATGCTAACACATATATATGGAATCTAAAAAAAAAAAATGGTTCTGAAGAACCTAGGGGTAGGACAGGAATAAAGACGTAGATGTAGAAAATGGACTTGAGGACATGGAGACAGGGAAGGGTAAGCTGGGACAACGTGGGAGAGTGGCATGGACATATATACACTACCAAACGTAAAATAGATAGCTAGTGGGTAGCAGCCGCATAGCACAGGGAGATCAGCTCGGTGCTTTGTGACTACCTAGAGGGGTGGGATAGGGAGGGTGGGAAGGAGACGCAAGAGGGAGGTGATATGGGGATATATGTATACGTATAGGCAATTCACTTTGTTATATGGCAGCAACTAACAAAGTAAAGCAATTATACTCCAATAAAAATGTAAAAAAAATAAAGACTACAGGTAGGAACAAAGTACAATTTAAATATTAACTTGATTTTTCTCAAAAGAGAGATGAAAACAGTGGAACGGAGACTAAGGGAACATACCATTGCCTCTATAGTCTGAAGCTTATGAATGAGCTAAGAGTAAATGAAAGGGTACAATCCTGAAAGAAATGGCCTTTGTTAGGCCATTCTTCTTTTTGCAGTAAAATTAGAGCTCCATATGATTTTTATGTGGATAAGAAAGGACTGAATTTCTTTGTGGAATAAGGTAGGAAAGAAGTTCTACTGTGTAAAGCTTGATGGTCAGTAAATGTGTGTTCGTTTTATTATTCATATATATTGCACATATTCTACATTGATTCATTACAAACTCATTTTTTAAAAAGCCAAGCCATTTTTCCCACACTTAAAAGAACCTGAAAGCTAAAAGAGAAGTATTTCAATCAAAACTACCTGGTTCCATTTTTTTGTATTATTATCAATGTCAGTAAGAGTACAGAAGGAAAAATGGCTACGGAAGGTGGTTTGCTCAGTAAGTGGGTATCTTTTCTGCTTCTGCAGAAGGAGCAGATCAGGAAAACTTCACGTCTCAGTGGACTCTGGCCTGCCTTAAGGAGTGAAGTAGGACCCAAGTTCTAGTACAAACTCATAAACTAAGAAACAGTGACCTTGAAAAAGGCATTTCTCTGAAATTTATTTGTGAAGCAAGGATTATATTTTCAAACCACGAGCGATTACCAAATTCAAATTCTTATTTTATCGATAAAAAAATTGAAAACGGAACTTGCCCAGGGATGCTGATGCTCTGATCACAAAGTTTCCGGTAGAACCCAGGTCCTGCGCTTCCAGTGGTCTAGCTACTGAATAGACTTAACAAGAAGCCCCCGCCCTGTCGACCTAACAGGATTTTTAGGGTAACGTGCAAGCAAAATGTAAAATACCTAAAGGACTGTCATTCCTTGGCTTGAAGTTAAGGGTTGTTACTTCCTGCCTAAGATCAGGATGGATCCACTCGTTCCTATTTCTGACATTTCCCCCCTTTAATTTTTTGGAATTAAGTCAGGGTTAACACTTTTTCGTTTCAAAGCTGAAGCAAGTTAGTCACATTTCTCTGGCCAACAGTGACATCTGGTGGACACCTCAAAAAATGTCTGCCTTTGCTTAGAGTAATTGAACGTTCTAGGACCACAGGAGTCTTCAAGCATCACATAGCAAGTGCAGGATAAACAACATTACAGAGACTTGGTTCTTACCATGGTATGGGGGGATCAAGAAAACAAAGAGGATTATAAAGTAAGTTTTCATGATAATCAAGAGAATTTCCAAGGATCTAGAAACCAACCAAAGAAATAGTTTTTGAATAGGCTGCAGACACCTCCCTGGTAGCTCACTACTTCTTAACACAGTATGTTTAATGTATGGAATCAATAAATGAAAAGCACATTTTATTCTTTTCTTCCTCTTTACTCTTTTCATCATTTCCAAAGAAGGGGCAATTTTGGAAAAACAAAAACAGAACAAAATGGCAACAACCATGACAATAAAGAAACCTAGTATCTAGCTTTGAGGTTCAAAAAGTCTAAACACTTGTGACTAATCCACAGGAGGATTTAGATGCACGTGTGAAAGAATGATCCAGATTAAGACAGGGAAAGTTTCTTGGGTGGGTGGGCGGGCAGCAGGAGGTTTCTGAGAACTGCAGAGAAAGTGGAAGAGAGAGAGGAGGTTGATGAGTTCAGCTGTTCCACGCTGTGGCCGTTTCCAAGGAGAGGGACTCCATCAGGGAATGATCCCCTCACGTCTCAGCAAATGATGCCACAGAGAGTTTTGTAGATATTCTTTTGCAACAACAGTTAAGGAAGCGGTAGATTGTTCCTGCACTCACAGGACCACATGAGACCACACACCTGATAGGTCAGGGAAGCAGGACCAAGCGGACAATGACCTTGGTTATCTCAGTGGATGTCAACATGGACCTGTGGCATCAAAGATGAGACGGTCCCCTCTTCTTACCTCTCCACCTCAATGATGCTAAGTAGACGGTGATGTTTCATTTTATGTGTCAGCTTGGCTAGGTCACAGTACCCAGATATTTGGGGTCAGTTATTCTAGAGGTTTCTGTGAAGGTATTTTTGAGATGAAATTAACATTTAAATTAGTAAACTGAGTAAAGCAGATCACCCTCCATGACATGTGGAGGCTTCATGCAATCAGTTAAAGGCCTTAATAGAAAAAGAGGGCAGTTCCCAGAAGAGAGAATTCTCACAGCACACCGTCTTCAGACCCGAACCGCAACTGCTCCCTGGGTCTCCAGCCTGTCAGCCTACTCTGCAGATTTTGAACTTGAACCTCCACAAACACATGAACCAGCTCCTAAAAATAAATCTCTCTCGAGATTAGAGACGGAGATAGAAGATACACACACACCTCTTACTGTCCTATGGGTCTGTTTCTCTGGAGAACCCTTACTAATACAGAAAGCCCTGAGATGAGATGCAACTCAGGATAAAGTATACATATATGTTAGGGGAGAGAGGTTTATTGATAGTAAGATACTATTACTCCTGGTGGAGTGGAAGATCTAAACAGGAATTAGACTGTTATGGAAAAATAATTTTTTGTACATTTAGGTTTATACACTAAGGTGCCACATCAATGAGGAAAGGAGAGTCACAGGGGAAACGTGCTTTTATGCTGGAGTAAGTGAATCCAGGGCAGAACAGTCAAGTGCCCGTTATTTTTGCCCTTCCTCTGTAACACTGACTTGTCAGATTCATCACCAGCATTGTTTTCAAAAAACCATTTAAATGTCATTTTTCATTAAAGGAAATACACAATGCCAAACTGTTACATAAATTCCTAATACTTAAACAAAAAAATTGTCTTAAACTGCATGTCAGAATGAATATAATGCATCTTAATTCATCTCAAAATATGTACCTTTAGAGTGTGTTATTTTCAGATATAGGAGATCTGTTTTTCTTAGTGAGGGAATAAGCTAGTTATTACTTTGATGAGAAAATTCTCATTTGAGAAGTTGCTTGCTTTTTCCTACATTGCTGTTGACTCATATAAGAATAAATAATATTTTTACAACAATTTTCAATTCATCTGTGATTTACTTTTAGATCTGATGTTATAAAATCTTCCTGCTATCTTTACTTTGGTTTGTTGCTGATTTTTTCCTAACTAATTTTTCATACTACTCAGGAAATGGCTTTCCAAAGGAAAATGTTTTAAATATTTTTTAACTATCCTTCCACTAATAATTCAAAGACACTAACCCCAAATGCATGTTTAATTCACATACGAATCTTGTGTTTACCAGAGAAGAGCTTATATTAGCTTCTAAAACAGAAAAATATCTATATCAGCAAGATACAGCCCAGGAGAGATATACTGTCATTTTGAAATAATACACCTGTTTACTGCATCTATCTGGGAATAAATCGAGGGAATTGATTTGGCCTATGGAATGTTTGAGCAGTGAGTCACCTAAAACAAACAAACAAAAACAGGTCAACAGCAATACTTGAGCTATTGTGACAAAAGTCACAAACTGGGCTGAGAGGTTGTAAAGAGTCTCAGGGATCCCTCTGCCAGGGTTAACACAATACATCTTAACACTTCAGAAGTACTGGATGAGACCCTTTCAAAATATTTTACTAGAGAAAATTTTAGGCATTTTTCTTTTTATCTACTGAGAAAAATGACAAGATATTGTATCATCTCAGAGGCTGAATAATGGTAATTTTTTAAACCACTTTCATATACTTTATGTCCATCCTGGTATCCCAATGTCTTTAAAGAGTGTTCCTCAAGGGCCTCCCTGGTGGCGCAGTGGCTAAGAGTCCGCCTGCTGATGCAGGGGATACAGGTTCGTGCCCCGGTCTGGGAGGATCCCATATGCCGCGGAGCGGCTGGGCCCGTGAGCCATGGCCGCTGGGCCTGCGCATCCGGAGCCTGTGCTCCGCAACGGGAGAGGCCACGACAGTGAGAGGCCCGCATACCGCAAAAAGAAAAAAAAAAAAAAAAAAAGAGTGTTCCTCAAATTAAAAATAAATAAATAAAAGATAATGACCTTAGCTTTAAAAAAAAGATATTTCCCTCTATCTGTATCTCTAACAATATACATATACTATATAACCATATATACGCTATATAAGCATATATATGTATTTGCTTAATCCTCACAACAATACTATGACATGAAAAAAAACACAGCACAGACAGAAGAAAAAGCAATGTCTGGTATGCTTGAGAAGTGTCTGTCCTTCCCGGGTGACCAGCCCAGTCCAGAGAGCTGTCTCACTTGCTATGGGTGAAAAGTCAAAAGCCACAACAGGAAATGAGGGAGGAGAGACAAAGGAGCGGAAACCTGTTGCCTTAAGATGGATCAAGCCCATCTCCTCCTGGGAGTGGCCTAGTAGCACCATCGTTAATTAAGAAGAAGAGCAATGTGCTCGGCTGAGAGAAGTTGGCCATATACCTACACTTCCTTTTCCCCATTGGCTGGATAAGTTAGGTTTGCAGACACATTCAAAGTTCTGTCTCTGTCAAATCCAGGGTTTTGTTTAATATAGAAGGATAAATAACCAGATGTTGATGGAAATGAAGCAATGCTCCATTCAAAAATTTAATCTTTCTGGCCTTTGTTAAAGAAACTTCAGGGAAAACTGATGACCATAAAGATTTACATTTATTAATCTAGGGGGATTTCTTTCTAGCCCTAGAATGATAATAGTTATTTGAGTTGTGGCTGGATAATGGAGACTATTGAACAAGGGAGTCCCCTATGGTTAATGCTCATTAGTCACTTTTATAATTAAAAATAAATATCTCAACTCAGTCTATTTTTTTTTTTTTTTTTTTTTTTTTTTTTTGCGGTATGCGGGCCTCTCACTGTTGTGGCCTCCCCCGTTGCGGAGCACAGGCTCCGGACGCACAGGCTCCGGACGCGCAGGCTCAGCGGCCATGGCTCACGGGCCCAGCCGCTCCGCGGCATATGGGATCCTCCCAGACCGGGGCACGAACCCGTATCCCCTGCATCGGCAGGCGGACTCTCAACCACTTGCGCCACCAGGGAGGCCCAACTCAGTCTATTTTTATATGCAAAGAATATTTATCAGAATAAAACTTTCTAGATACCCTTTTCTCAATTATTTTTTTAAAAAATAACTCCAGGGCTTCCCTGGTGGCGCAGTGGTTGAGAGTCTGCCTGCCGATGCAGGGGACACGGGTTCGTGCCCCGGTCTGGGAAGATCCCACATGCCGCAGAGCGACTGGGCCCGTGAGCCATGGCTGCTGAGCCTGCGCTTCCAGAGCCTGTGCTCCTCAATGGGAGAGGCCACAACAGTGAGAGGATCGCGTACCACAAAATAAATAAATAAATAAATAACTCCTCATATTGGTAAGTCCAATTAACTGAGCATCATCTCATATATTATACGTAGATAAATATTTATGCTTTATATGGAATTCTTTATTTTAATAATTCTAAACATTATAATAAACTGCTTTGTAAACCACAATAGCTTTATTTCCGTTTATATAAATGGTGTGCACTCACTGAAAAAATTCAAATGCAAAATATTATAAACTAAAAATAGCCTCCATCCTACCTTCTAGAGAACAGCAAGTTTAATATCTTGGTGACTAGCTTTCAGATATTTCCCCAAGCATACACTCAGAAATAGATGTGGATCACACAAACACCCAAAAAATGTACATACTAGTATGTATGTTATTCTGGAAATAGCCAAAGACTACTTAAAGAAGAATGCACATAGGTTATTTATTTGGAGTCTGCTCTAGCAAGGGATTCAGCCACCGCCGCTTGTATCTGGCAGAGACTCAGGGGCAGGCAGGGATGTGGATCGCCTGAGAGCTGGAAAAAGAAAGTTTCAGGCATGCTGACTGGAGGTGACTGGCCTGGGGAAGCTCCAGGCAGGCTAACTATTAGAAGCAGGGCCTATTATGTGACTGGTGAGGAGAACAGACTTGGCTTTCTCTGCATAGTTCAGTTAGAAGCAGGGGTAAAGAAAAAGGGAACCTGGAAGTTGCAGACCAAGCCCTCTCTGTTCTGAGCTATGTGCTGCAGAAGTTCTGGTTTGCCTTCCCGAGATGGTTGAAGCTCCCTTAGCTACAGAGCATGAAGGTCAGAATTCTATTGTCACACATGGCCTGGCTATCATATATTCGTATATTCAGGTCCTCACGATCCATGATTTGGATATAACTTGGATTTTTCTAATAATAGGTTCAAAGAAAACTCACTGATAACATTATTTTATTTATTTATTTATTTTTTGCAGTACGCGGGCCTCTCACTGCTGTGGCCTCTCCCGTTGCAGAGCACAGGCTCCGGACGCGCAGGCTCAGCAGCCATGGCTCACGGGCCCAGCCGCTCTGCGGCATGTGGGGTCCTCCCGGACCGGGGCACAAACTCGTGTCCCCTGCATCAGCAGGCGGACTCCCAACCACTGTGCCACCAGGGAAGCCCGATAACGTTATTTTTAATGGCTGAACATGATTTCATTTTACAGATATGCTATACTCTCGTACCTATCTTACAGATATGCTATAATACTAATCCTCTTTTTAATGCCATTTGAACCATTTCAAATTGTATTTTAACAATGATGAAGTTTCCTTGGAGATAGTTATATTTATCCACTTATGCTAAATATAAATTTCCAGAGTAGCATTTCACAGTTAAATACATTTGTACATATTGAATTGGAATACAGAATGCTAAACTGCTCTTCAGTTGAAACACTTAACTCCCTAAGTGAACAAAAGTGACAGATATCATGAATACATTTTTTTAAAATTGCTGATTCTACAGATGACAAATTTTCATTGACATATGGGGTTGACCATCTCTTGTATTTATTGACCATTTGTATTTTTCTTTTCTCAGTTGTCAACTCATGTTATTTGCCCATGTTTCTATCAGTATGATTTTTTTTTCTTCTGATTTATGAGCTCTTTACTTTTCATGCTGGGGAATTCTTCCAACTTCTCATGAGTCTTTTTAATTTTTAAATGGTGCTGTGCTTTGTTTCTACTATGCAAAGTGCTTACTTCTAATGCTATTTGGAAAGTTACAAAGATTTTCTCTCTACACATTAAGGGTTACGGCCAGATGGCCCTGTTGTCTTTAGAGACAGTGAGGACTGTCAGATCTGAAAGGCAGACCTATACCTTCATTGTTGTGATTAGAAAATAGTCACTTAAAAGAACAAGAAGAATATTTTCTGAATTAGTCCCTAAAAAGGAACCAAATAATTTATTTTAATAATATCTACCCCAAGACTCAGGCAATGCTTTATCACCTACCAACCCCAGGTGACATCCTTTTATACACTCAACTTCTGGCATTTTCTCAGTTTAATTTATAATCCTCAACTTATAATTATAGACACCAGGTGAACACTAACCCCTCAGGCTTTCTTTTCCACTCTTGCTGAGAGGTTCTTAATTAGCAACTTGATTTATCCACATATAGAAGCTGAACGGCCTCCAGTTAATGAGCTGGGTGACCAGGACCACGGGTTTCTCCTCCCACAAGAGGTCTCCAGCAGAGCTTCTCAGCATCCTTGCTCTCTACCCACAAGAGACCCCCTCTAATCTCTCTTCAATCTGGTAACTAACTACTTCCCATGAGTGTCTTAGTAGTTCTCAATTCTGGCTATATACACTACAGAATAAATAAAAAATTTTCCTGATTGCTTCATTCCATTACCAGAAATTCTGACTTAATTGATTGACAGTGAAACCCCACCACCAATATGCTTAAAAAAAAGTTCTCCATTTAGTTCAAATGTCCATCCGAGGTTAAGAATCAGTATCTTTTGCTTACTAATTTTACCCTTACCTTTTATCAAAAGGCCAGGTATATCACACAATTTGTCTTCTGCAACAGCTCTGTCAATTATAAAATGACTCCAGAATGAGTTAGCTTCCTTAACTAAGTCTACCTTGTAAAATATTCTAGGGACCTTCAAGATGGCAGAGGAGTAAGACGTGGAGATCACCTTCCTCCCCACAAATACATCAGAAATACATCTACATGTAGAACAACTCCTACAGAACACCTACTGAACGCTGGCAGAAGAACTCAGACCTCCCAAAAGGCAAGAAACTCCCCACGTACCTGGGTAGGGCAAAAGAAAAAAACAAAAAAACAGAGACAAAAGAATAGGGACGGGACCTGCACCTCTGTGAGGGAGCTGTGAAGGAGGAAAAGTTTCCACACACTAGGAAGCCCCTTCGTGGGCGGAGACGGGGTGTGGGCGCGGGGGGGAAGCTTCGGAGCCGGGGAAGAGAGCACAGCCACAGGGGTGCGGGGGGCAAAGCAGAGAGATTCCTGCACAGAGGATCAGTGCCGACCAGCACTCACCAGCCCGAGAGGCTTGTCTGCTCACCTGCTGCGGCAGGCATGGGCTGGGAGCTGAGGCTCGGGCTTTGGAGGTCAGATCCCAGGGAGAGGACTGGGGTTGGCTGCGTGAACACAGCCTGAAGGGGGCTAGTGTGCCACAGCTAGCCAGGAGGGAGTCCGGGAAAAGTCTGAACCTACCAAAGAGGCAAAAGACCATTGTTTCGGGGTGCACGAGGAGAGGGGATTCAGAGCACCACCTAAACGAGCTCCAGAGATGGGCACGAGCCGCAGCTATCAGCACGGACACCAGACATGGGTATGAAACGCTAAGGTTGCTGCTGCAGCCACCAAGAATCCTGTGTGCAAACACAGGTCACTATCCACACCTCCCCTCCCGGGAGCCTGTGCAGCCCACCACTGCCAGGGTCCCATGATCCAGGGACAAGTCCTCTGGGAGAACACACAGCATGCCTCAGGCTGTTGCAACGTCATGCTGGCCTCTGCCACCACAGGCTCGCCCCGCATTCCAATTATAACCACCGTACCCCTCCCTCCCCCCAGGATGAGTGAGCCAGAGCCCCTAATCAGCCACTGCTTTAACCCCATCCTGACTGGGCAGGAACAGAAGCCTGAGGGCAACCTACACGCAGAGGTGGGGCCAAAACCAAAGCTGAGCCCCAGGAGCTGTGCGAACAAAGAAGAGAAAGGGAAATCTCTCCCAGCAGCCGTGGGAGCAGCGGATTAAATCCCCACAGCAACTTGAGGTACCCTGCGTCTGTGGAATACCTGAATAGACAATGAATCAACGCCAAATTGAAGCAGTGGACCTTGGGAGCAAATGTAGACATGGGGTTTGCTGTCGGCGACTGCATTGTTTCTGATTTTTATGTTTATCTTAGTATAGCTTTTAGCATTTCTTATCATTGGTGGATTTATTTATTGGTTTGCTTGCTCTCTTTTTTTTGTTACCTCAATTTTTATTTTAATAATTTTTTTTTACTTTTTATTTTAATTATTTTATTTTATTTTGTATTCTTTTTTTAAATTACCTTTTTTTCTTTCTTTTCTTTTTTTCTTCTTTTTCTTCTAAGCTGTGTGGCTGACAGAGTATTGGTGCTCTGGCCTGGTGTCAGGCCTGTGCCTCTGAGGTGGGAGAGCCGAGTTCAGGACACTGGACCACCAGAGACCTCCCAGCCCCACGTAATATCAATCAGTGAGAGCTCTCCCAGAGATCTCAGTCTCAACGCTAAGACCCAGCTCCACCCAATGGCTAGCAAGCTCCAGTGCTGAATGCCCCATGCCAAACAACTAGCAAGACATGAACACAACTGCACCCACTAGCAAAGAAGCTGCCTAAAATCACACTAAGTTCATAGACACACCAAAACACACCGCCGGATGTGGCCCTGCCCACCAGAAAGATAGGCACCAATCCCCTCCACCAGGAATCCTACACAAGCCACTGAACCAACCTTACCCACTGGGGGTAGACACCAAAAACAACGGGAAATAAGAACCTTCAGCCTGTGAAAAGGAGACCCCAAACACAGAAAGTTATGCAAAATGAGAAGACAGAGAAATTCGCAGCAGATGAAGGAGCAAGGTAAAAACCCACCAGACCAAACAAATGAAGAGGAAATAGGCAGGCTACCTGAAAAAGAATTCAGAGTAATGATAGTAAAGATGATCCAAAAGCTTCAAAATAGAATGGAGAAAATATAAGACACATTTAACAAGGACCTAGAAGAACTAAAGAGCAAACAAACAATGATGAACAACACAATAAATGAAATTAAAAATTCTCTACAAGGAAACAATACCAGAATAACTGAGGCAGAAGAACAGATAAGTGACCTGCAAGATAAAATAGTGGAAATAACTACCACAGAGCATAATAAAGAAAAAAAAATGAAAAGAATTGAGGACAGTCTCAGAGATCTCTGAGACAACATTAAACTCACCAACATTCAAATTATAGGGGTCCCCAAAGCAGAAGAGAAAAAGAAAGGGGCTGAGAAAATATCTGAAGAGATTATAGTTGAAAATTTCCCTAACATGGGAAAGGAAATAGTCAATGAGGCCCAGGAATCACAGAGAGTCCCATACAGTGTAAATGCAAAGAGACACACACCAAGACACATATTAATCAAACTAACAAAACTTAAAAACAAAGAAAAAATATTAAAAGCAGCAAGGGAAAAGCAACAAATAACATACAAGGGAATCCCAATAAGGTTAACAGCTGATCTTTCAGCAGAAACTCTGCAAGCCAAAATAGAGTGGCAGGACATATTTAAAGAGATGAAACGGAAAAACCTACAACTAAGATCCCTCTCCCCAGCAAGGATCTCATTCAGATTTGACAGAGAAATTAAAACCTTTACAAGCAAAGGCTAAGAGAAATCAGCACCATGAAACCAGATTTACAACAAATGCTAAAGGAACTTCTCTAGGCAGGAAACACAAGAGAAGGAAAAGACCTACTATAACAAACCCAAAACAATTAAGAGAATGGTAATAGCAATATACATATCGAAAAAGACCTTAAATGTAAATGGATTAAATGCTCAAACCAAAAGACATAGACTTGGCTGAATGGATACAAAAACAAGACCTATATTTATGCTGTCTACAAAGTGTCTACACTTCAAACCCAGGGACACGTACAGACTGAAACTGAGGGCATGGAAAAAGATATTCCATGCAAATGGAAACCAAAAGAAAGCTGGACTAGCAATTCTATCAGACAAACAGACTTCAAAATAAAGACTATTACAAGAGACAAAGAAGGATACTACATAATGATCAAGGGATCAATCCAAGAAGAAGATATAACAATTGTAAATATTTCTGCACCCAATATAGGAGCACCTCAAAACATAAGGCAAATGCTAACAGCCATAAAAGGGGAAATCGACAGTAACACAATAATAGTACAGGACTTTAATACCCCACTTTCACCAATGGACAGATCATCCAAAATGAAAATAAATAAGGAAACACAAGCTTTAAATGACACATTCAACAAGATACACTTAATTGATATTTGTAGGACATTCCAACCAATAACAACAGAATACACTTTCTTCTCAAGTGCTCATGAAACATTCTCCAGGATAGAGCATATCTTGGGTGACAAATCAAGCTTGGTAAATTTAAGAAAATTGAAATCACATGAAGTATCTTTTCTGACCACAGTGCTATGAGACTAGATATCAATTACAGGAAAAAGTCTGTAAAAAATACAAACACATGGAGGCTAAACAATATTCTAGTAAACAACCAAGAGATCACTGAAGAAATCAAAGACGAAATCTAAACATACCTAGAAACAAATGACTATGAAAATATGACAACCCAAACATCCTGGATGCAGCAAAAAGCAGTTCTAACAGGGACGGTTATAGCAATACAATACTACCTCAAGAAACAAGAAAAATCTCACATAACAACCTAACATTGCACCTAAAGGAATTAGAGAAAGATGAACAAAAAAACCCAAAAGTTAGCACAAGAAAAGAAATCGTAAAGACCAGATCAGAAACAAAATGAAAAAGAAACGAAGGGAAAAATAGCAAAGATCAATAAAACTAAAAGCCGGTTCTTTGAGAAGATAAACAAAAATTGATAAACCACTAGCCAGACTCATAAAAAAAAAAAGTGAGAAGACTCAAATCAACAGAATTAGAAATGAAAAAGGAGAAGTAACAACTGACACTGCAGAAATACAAAGGACCATGAGAGATTATTAAAAGGAACTATATGCCAATAAAATGGACAATCTGGAAGGAATGGACAAATTCTTAGAAAAGCACAATCTTCCAAGACTGAGCCAGGAAGAAATAGAAAATATAAACAGAACAATCACAAACACTGAAATTGAAACTGTGATTAAAAATCTTCCAACAAACAAAAGCCCAGGACCAAACGGCTTCACAGGTGAATTCTATCAAACATTTAGAGAGGAGCTTACACCTACCCCTCTCAAACTCTTCCAAAATATAGCAGAGGGAGAAACACTCCTAAACTCATTCTACAAGGCCACCATCACCCTGATACCAAAACCAGACAAAGATGTCACAAAAAAAAGAAAGCTACAGGCCAGTGATCACTGATGAACATAGATGCAAAAATCCTCGACAAAGTACTAGCAAACAGAATCCAACAACACATTAAAAGGATCATATACCATGATCAAGTGGGGTTTATCCCAGGAATGCAAGGATTCTTCAATATAAGCAAATCAATCAATGTGATACACCATATTAACAAACTGAAGGATAAAAAACATGATACTCTCAATAGATGCAGAAAAAGCTTTCTACAAAATTCAATATCCATTTATGATAAAAACTCTCCATGAAGTGGGCACAGAGGGAACATACCTCAACATAATAAAGTCCGTATATGACAAACCCACAGCTAACATCATTCTCACAGTGAGAAGCTGAAAGCATTCCTTCTAAGATCAGGAACAAGACAAGGTTGTCCACTCTCACCACTTTTACTCAAACATAGTTTTGGAAGTCCTAACCACATCAATCAGAGAAGAAAAAAATAAAAGTTATCCAAATTAGAAAAGAAGTAAAGCTGTCACTGTTTGCAGATGACATGATACTATACACAGAGAATCCTAAAGACTCTACCAGAAAACCACTAGAGCTAATCAATGAATTAGATAAAGTAGCAGGATACAAAATTAATGCACAGAAATCTCTTACATTCCTAAATACTAATGATGAAAAATCGGAAAGAGAAATTAAGGAAACACTCCCATATACCACTGCAACAAAAAGAATAAAATACCTAGGAATAAACCTACCTAAGGAGACAAAAGACCTGTATGCAGAAAACTATAAGACACTGATGAAAGAATATAAAGATGATACAAACAGATGGAGAAATATACCATGTTCTTGGATTGGAAGATCAACATGGTGAAAATGACTATACCACCCAAAGCAATCTACAGATTCAATGCAATCCCTATCAAGCTACCACTGGCATTTTTCACAGAAGTAGAACAAAAAACTTCACAATTTGTATGGAAACACAAAAGACCCCAAATAGCCAAAGCAATCTTGAGAAAGAAAAATGGAGCTGGAGGAATCAGGTTCCCTGACTTCAGACTAATCTACAAAGCTACAGTAATCAAGACAGTTTGGTACTGGCACAAAAACAGAAATATAGAGCAATGGAACAGGATAGAAAGCCCAGAGATAAACCCACACCTATGGTCACCTTATTTTTGATAAAGAGGAAAGAATACACAATGGAGAAAAGACAGCCTCTTCAATAAATGGTGCTGGGAAAACTGGACAGCTACATGTAAAAGAATGAAATTAGAACACTTCCTAACACCATACACAAAAATTAATCCATTTTGAGTTTAAGACCTAAATGTAAGACTGGACACTATAAAACTCTTAGAGGAAAACATAGGAAGAACACTCTGACATAAATCACAGCAAGATCCTTTTGGACCCACCTCCTAGAGAAATGGAAATAGAAACAAAAATAAACAAATGGGACCTAATGAAACTTAAAAGCTTTTGCACAGCAAAGGAAACCATAAACAAGGTGAAAAGACAACCCTCAGAATGGGAGAAAATATTTGCAAACAAAGCAACTAACAAAGGATTAATGTCCAAAATATACAAGCAGCTCATGCAGCTCAATACTAGAAAAACAAACAACTCAATCCCAAAATGGGCAGAAGACCTAAATAGACATTTCTCCAAAGCAGATATACAAATTGCCAACAAACACACAAAAGGATGCTCAACATCACTAATCATTAGAGAAATGCAAATCAAAACAACAATGAGGTATCACCTCACACCAGTCAGAATGGCCATCATCAAAAAATCTACAAACAGTAAATGCTGGAGAGGGTGTGGAGAAAAGGGAACTCTCTTGCATTGTTGGTGGTAATGTAAATTGATACAGCCACTATGGAGAACAGTACAGAGGTTGCTTATAAAGCTAAAAATAGAATGACCATATGACCCAGCAATCCCACTACTGGGCATATACCCTGAGAAAACTATAATTCAAAAAGAGTCATGTACCACAATGTTCATTGCAGCTCTATTTACAATAGCCAGGACATGGAAGGACCCTAAGTGTCCATCAACAGATGAATGGATAAAGAAGATGTGGCACATATATACAATGGAATATCACTCAGCCATAAAAAGAAATGAAACTGGGTTATTTGTAGTGAGGTGGATGGACCTAGAGTCTGTCATACAGAGCGAAGTAAGTCAGAAAGAGAAAAACAAATATCGTATGCTAACACATATATATGGAATCTAAAAAAAAATGTTTCTGATGAACCTAGGGGCAGGACAGGAATAAAGACACAGATGTAGAGAATGGGCTTGAGGACATGGGGAGGGGGAATGGTAAGCTGGGACGAAGTGAGAGAGTGGCATGGACATATATACACTACCAAATGTAAAATAGATAGTTAGTGGGAAGCAGCAGCATCACACAGGGCTATCAGCTCGGTGCTTTGTGACCACCTAGACGGGTGGGATAGGGAGGGTGGGAGGGAGAAACAAGAGGGAGGGGATATAGGGATATATGTATACATATACCTGATTCACTTTATTATACAGCAGAAACTAATACAACACTAAAGCAATTATACTCCAATAAAGATGTTTTAAAAAAAAAGCTGTAAAAAGAAAGCATACAGAGAAGCATTTAAGAACACATAAAAAAGATGCTTCAAGAGTGGTACTTGCTTGCAATGTTGAGAACAATCAGTACTGTATCCATGAATGGTTGTGACAGCCTTTCTGTAATGCATGTACAGAAGTGTTTAAGAACACTTGTGGGCTTCCCTGGTGGCACAGTGGTTAAGAATACGCCTGCCAATGCAGGGCATACAGGTTTGATCCCTGGTCTGGGAAGATCCCACAGGCCATGGAGCAACTAAGCCTGTGCTCCCAACTACTGAAGCCCGTGTACCTAGAGCCCATGCTCCGCAACAAGTGAAGCCACCGCAGTGAGAAGCCCGTGCATTGCAACGAAGAGTAGCCCCGCTCACCACAACTAGAGAAAGCCCGCGCACAGCAATGAAGAACCAACGGAAGGAGAAAGGGTGGGAGGGAGGGAGGGAGGAATCATTATTAAAAAAAGAATACTTGAAATAAAGATGTTCGTAAGGAAAAAAATCTTTTTATAGACTGAAAAAAATTTAAAAAAATAAAATATTCTATTATCTTTTGAGTAATTTTAAACATAAAATGAAAATATCTTGTTAGGATTAAACAAAATTTTCTTGCAATACTCAAGCCAGATCATCGGACTTGATTAGCTCAACACTTAGTCTGAAAGACTTAGAAAGATTCATACTTATTGTATCTAAAAGGGATCCTAGATATCATCTAATTATACTTTTTCATTTCATATATAATAAATCTGAGACAGAATTAATCAAGTGATTTTTCACAATACCATCCAGCCATTTAGTGTTAGATTGAGTCCTATAACATCAATGTGTACTATATTTGTTATCGAGTGCAGCATAAGAAATTAGACAGAAACTTAGCAACCATATTTTTTAAAAAGCCACACACACTCATAATCGCATACGTGTCATACAGCTTCTTTGCATCATGAATTCAGGAACAGCACAGCTTCTTCCCTTCTGATTCACTGCGTTTCATGAGGTTGCAATCAAGATGCTCATCTGGGAGACTTCCGGGTAAGATGGCGGAAGAGTAAGACGCGGAGATCACCTTCCTCCCCACGGATACACCAGAAATACAGCTACACGTGGAACAACTCCTACAGAACACCTACTGAACGCTGGCAGAAGACCCCAGACCTCCCAAAAGGCAAGAAACTCCCCACATACCTGGGTAGGGCAAAGCGGAGAGATTCCCGCACAGAGGAGCAGTGCCGAGCGGCACTCACCAGCCCGAAAGGATTGTCTGCTCCCCCGCCGGGGCGGGCGGCGCTGGAGCTGAGGCTCGGGCTTCGGTCAGAGCGCAGGGAGAGGACTGGGGCTGGCGGCGAGAACTCAGCCTGAAGGGGGCTAATGTGCCACAGCTAGCCGAGAGGGAATCCGGGAAAACTCTGGAGCTGCTGAAGAGGCAGGAGACTTTTTCTTCCCTCTTGGTTTCCTGGTGCGCGAGGAGAGGGGATTAAGAGCGCCGCGTAAAGGAGCTCCAGAGACGGGCGTGAGTCGCGGCTGAAAGCGCGGAGCCCAGAGACGGGCGTGGGACGCTGGGGCTGCTGCTGCTGCCGCCGCCAAGAAGCCTGTGTGCGAGCGCAGGTCACTGTCCACACCGCCCTTCCGGGAGCCTGTGCAGCCTGCCACTGCCGGGGTCCCGGGATCCAGGGGCGGCTTCCCTGGGAGAACGCACGGCACGCCTCGGGCTGGTGCAACGTCACGCCGACCTCTGCCGCTGCAGGCTCGCCCCGCACTCCGTCCCCCTCCCTCCCGCCCGGCCTGAGTGAGCCAGAGTCCCCGAAGAGGCTGCTCCTTTAACCCTGTCCTGTCTGAGCGAAGAACAGACGCCCTCCGGCGACCTACACGCAGAGGCGGGGCCAAATCCAAAGCTGAGACACAGGAGCTGTGAGAACAAAGAAGAGAAAGGGAAGCCTCTCCCAGCAGCCTCAGAAGCAGCGGACTAAAGCTCCACAATCAACTTGATGTACCCTGCATCTGTGGAATACATGAATAGACAACAAATCATCCCAAATTGAAGAGCCAGGAGTCAGTGCTGTGCCTCTGAGGTGGGAGAGCCAACTTCAGGACACTGGTCCACAAGAGACCTCCCAGCTCCACACAATATCAAACGGCGAAAATCTTCCAGAGATCTCCATCTCAACACCAGCACCCAGCTTCACTCAACGACCAGCAAGCTATAGTGCTGGACACCCTATGCCAAACAACTAGCAAGACAGGAACACAACGCCACCCATTAGCAGAGAGGTGGCCTAAAATCATAAAAAGTCTGCAGACACCCCAAAACACACCACCAGACGTGGACCTGCCCACCAGAAAGACAAGATCCAGCCTCATCCACCAGAACACAGGCAGTAGTCCCCTCCACCAAGAAGCCTACACAACCCACTAAACCAACCTTAGCCACTGGGGACAGACACCAAAAACAACGGGAACTACGAACCTGCAGCCTGCAAAAAGGAGACCCCAAACACAGTAACATAAGCAAAATGAGAAGACAGAAAAACACACAGCAGGAGAAGGAGCAAGATAAAAACCCACCAGACCTAACAAATGAAGAGGTAATAGGCAGTCTACCTGAAAAAGAATTAAGAATAATGATGGTAAAGATGATCCAAAATCTTGGAAATAGAATAGACAAAATGCAAGAAACAGTTAACAAGGACCTAGAAGAACTAAAGATGAATCAAGCATCGATTAAAAACACAATAAATGAAATAAAAAATACTCTAGATGGGATCAATAGCAGAATAACTGAGGCAGAAGAACGGATAAGTGAGGTGGAAGATAAAATAGTGGAAATAACTGCTGCAGAGCAAAATAAAGAAAAAAGAATGAAAAGAACAGAGGACAGTCTCAGAGACCTCTGGGACAACATTAAACGCACCAACATTCGAATTATAGGGGTTCCAGAAGAAGAAGAGAAAAAGAAAGGGACTGAGAAAATATTTGAAGAGATTATAGTTGAAAACTTCCCTAATATGGGAAAGGAAATAGTTACTCAAGTCCAGGAGGCACAGAGAGTCCCATACAGAATAAATCCAAGGAGAAATACACCAAGACACATATTAATCAAACTGTCAAAAATTAAATACAAAGAAATCATATTAAAAGCAGCAAGGCAAAAACAACAAATAACACACAAGGGAATCCCCATCATGATAACAGCTGATCTCTCAGCAGAAACTCTACAAGCCAGAAGGGAGTGGCAGGACATAATTAAAGTGATGAAGGAGAAAAACCTGCAACCAAGATTACTCTACCCAGCAAGGATCTCATTCAGATTTGATGGAGAAATTAAAACGTTTACAGACAAGCAAAAGCTGAGAGAGTTCAGCACCACCAAACCAGCTTTACAACAAATGCTAAAGGAACTTCTCTAGGCAAGAAACACAACAGAAGGAAAAGAACTACAATAATGAACCCAAAACAATTAAGAAAATGGGAATAGGAACATACATATCAATAATTACCTTAAATGTAAATGGACTAAATGCTCCCACCAAAAGACAGACTGGCTGAATGGATACAAAAACAAGACCCATATATATGCTGTCTACAAGAGACCCACTTCAGACCTAGAGACACATACAGACTGAAAGTAAGGGGATGGAAAAAGATATTCCATGCAAATGGAAACCAAAAGAAAGCTGGAGTAGCAATTCTCATATCAGACAAATAGACTTTAAAATAAAGACTACTAGAAGAGACAAAGAAGGACACTACATAATGATCAAGGGATCAATCCAAGAAGAAGATATAACAATTGTAAATATTTATGCACCAAACATAGGAGCACCTCAATACATAAGGGAAATATTAACAGCCATAAAAGGAGAAATCGACAGTAACACAATCATAGTAGGGGACTTTAACACCCCACTTTCACCAATGGACAGGTCATCCAAAATGAAAATAAGGAAACACAAGCTTTAAATGATACATTAAACAAGATGGACTTAGTTGATATTTATAGGACATTCCATCCAAAAACAACAGAATACACATTTTTCTCAAGTGCTCATGGAACATTCTCCAGGATCATATCTTGGGTCACAAATCAAGCCTTGGTAAATTTAAGAAAATTGAAATTGTATCAAGTATCTTTTCCGACCACAATGCTATGAGACTAGATATCAATTACAGGAAAAGAGCTGTAAAACATACAAACACATGGAGGCTAAACAACACACTACTTAATAACGAAGTGATCACTGAAGAAATCAAAGAGGAAATTAAAAAATACCTAGAAACAAATGACAATGGAGACACGACGACCCAAAACCTATGGGATGCAGCAAAAGCAGTTCTAAGAGGGAAGTTTATGGCAATACAATCCCACCTTAAGAAACAGGAAACATCTCGAATAAACAACCTAACCTTGCACCTAAAGCAATTAGAGAAAGAAGAACAAAAACATCCCAAAGTTAGCAGAAGGAAAGAAATCATAAAAATCAGATCAGAAATAAATGAAAAAGAAATGAAGGAAACGATAGCAAAGATCAATAAAACTACAAGCTGGTTCTTTGAGAAGATAAACAAAATTGATAAACCATTAGCCAGACTCATCAAGAAAAAAAGGGAGAAGACTCAAATCAATAGAATTAGAAATGAAAAAGGAGAAGTAACAACTGACACTGCAGAAATACAAAAGATTATGAGAGATTACTATAAGCAACTCTATGCCAATAAAATGGACAACCTAGAAGAAATGGACAAATTCTTAGAAATGCACAACCTGCCAAGACTGAATCAGGAAGAAATAGAAAATATGAACAGACCAATCACAAGCACTGAAATTGAAACTGTGATCAAAAATCTTCTGACAAACAAAAGCCCAGGACCAGATGGCTTCACAGGTGAATTCTATCAAGCATTTAGAGAAGAGCTAACACCTATCCTTCTCAGACTCTTCCAAAATATAGCAGAGGGAGGAACACTCCCAAACTCATTCTACGAGGCCACCATCACCTTGATACCAAAACCAGACAAGGATGTCACAAAGAAAGAAAACTACAGGCCAATATCACTGATGAACATAGATGCAAAAATCCTCAACAAAATACTAGCAAACAGAATCCAACAGCACATTAAAAGGATCATACACCATGATCAAGTGGGGTTTATTCCAGGAATGCAAGGATTCTTCAATATACGCAAATCAATCAACGTGATACACCATATTAACAAACTGAAGGAGAAAAACCATATGATCATCTCAATAGATGCAGAGAAAGCTTTTGACAAAATTCAACACCCATTTATGATAAAAACCCTGCAGAAAGTAGACATAGAGGGAACTTTCCTCAACATAATAAAGGCCATATATGACAAACCCACAGCCAGCATCGTCCTCAATGGTGAAAAATTGAAACCATTTCCACTAAGATCAAGAACAAGACAAGGTTGCCCACTCTCACCACTCTTATTCAACATAGTTTTGGAAGTTTTAGCCACAGCAATCAGAGAAGAAAAGGAAATAAAAGGAATCCAAATTGGAAAAGAAGAAGTAAAGCTGTCACTGTTTGCAGATGACATGATACTATACATAGAGAATCCTAAAGATGCTACCAGAAAACTACTAGAGCTAATCAATGAATTAGGTAAAGTTGCAGGATACAAAATTAATGCACAGAAATCTCTGGCATTCCTATATACTAATGATTAAAAATCTGAAAGTGAAATCAAGGAAACACTCCCATTTACCATTGCAACAAAAAGAATAAAATATCTAGGAATAAACCTACCTAAGGAGACAAAAGACCTGTATGCAGAAAATTATAAGACACTGATGAAAGAAATTAAAGATGATACAAATAGATGGAGAGATGTACCATGTTCTTGGATTGGAAGAATCAACATTGTGAAAATGACTCTACTACCCAAAGCAATCTACAGATTCAATGCAATCCCTATCAAACTACCAATGGCATTTTTCACAGAACTAGAACAAAAAATTTCACAATTTGTATGGAAACACAAAAGACCCCGAATAGCCAAAGCAATCTTGAGAACGAAAAATGGAGCTGGAGGAATCAGGCTCCCTGACTTCAGACTATACTACAAAGCTACAGTAATCAAGACAGTATGGTACTGGCACAAAAACAGAAAGATAGATCAATGGAACAGGATAGAAAGCCCAGAGATAAACCCACGGACATATGGTCACCTTATCTTTGATAAAGGAGGCAGGAATGTACAGTGGAGAAAGGACAGTCTCTTCAATAAGTGGTGCTGGGAAAACTGGACAGGGACATGTAAAAGTATGAGATTAGATCATTCCCTAACACCATACACAAAAATAAGCTCAAAATGGATTAAAGACCTAAATGTAAGGCCAGACACTATCAAACTCCTAGAGGAAAACATAGGCAGAACACTCTATGACATAAATCACAGCAAGATCCTTTTTGACCCACCTCCTAGAGAAATGGAAATAAAGACAAAAATAAACACATGGGACCTAATGAAACTTAAAAGCTTTTGCACAGCAAAGGAAACCATAAACAAGACCAAAAGACAACCCTCAGAATGGGAGAAAATATTTGCAAATGAAGCAACTGACAAAGGATTAATCTCCAAAATTTATAAGCAGCTCATGCAGCTCAATAGCAAAAAAACAAACAACCCAATCCAAAAATGGGCAGAAGACCTAAATAGACATTTCTCCACAGAAGATATACAGACAGCCAACAAACACATGAAAGGATGCTCAACATCTTTACTCATTAGAGAAATGCAAATCAAAACTACAATGAGGGCCTCCCTGGTGGCGCAAGTGGTTAAGAGTCCGCCTGCCGATGCAGGGGATACGGGTTTGTGCCCCGGTCTGGGAGGATCCCATATGCCGCGGAGCGGCTGGGCCCGTGAGCCATGGCCGCTGGGCCTGCGCATCCGGAGCCTGTGCTCCGCAACGGGAGAGGCCACAACAGTGAGAGGCCCACATACCGCAAAAAGAAAAAAAAAAAACTACAATGAGATATCATCTCACACCAGTCAGAATGGCCATCATCAAAAAATCTAGAAACAATAAATGCTGGAGAGGGTGTGGAAAAAAGGGAACACTCTTGCACTGCTGGTGGGAATGTGAATTGGTACAGCCACTATGGAGAACGGTATGGAGGTTCCTTAAAAAACTACAAATAGAACTACCATATGACCCAGCAATCCCACTACTGGGCATATACCCTGAGAAAACCATAATTCAAAAAGAGACATGTAGCAAAATGTTCATAGCAGCCCTATTTACAACAGCCCGGAGATGGAAACAACCTAAGTGTCCATCATCGGATGAATGGGTAAAGAAGATGTGGCACATATATACAATGGAATATTACTCAGCCATAAAAAGAAATGAAATTGAGCTATTTGTAATGAGGTGGATGGACCTAGAGTCTGTCATACAGAGTGAAGTAAGTCAGAAAGAGAAAGACAAATACTGTATGCTGACACATATATATGGAATTTAAGAAAAAAAATGTCATCAAGAACCTAGGAGTAAGACAGGAATAAAGACACAGACCTACTAGAGCATGGACTTGAGGATATGGGGAGGGGGAAGGGTAAGCTGTGACAAAGTGAAAGAGCGGCATGGACATATATACACTACCAAACATAAGGTAGTTAGCTAGTGGGAAGCAGCCGCATAGCACAGGGAGATCAGCTCGGTTCTTTGTGACTGCCTGGAGGGGTGGGATAGGGAGGGTGGGAGGGAGATGCAAAAGGGAGGGGATATGGGAACATATGTATATGTATAACTGATTAAATTTGTAAAATAAAAAATAAAAATAAAAAATAAATAAAATAAAATAAATTAAAAAAATAAAAAAAAAGATGCTCATCTGGTCTAGAGCCATCTGCAGGCCTGACCAGGGCTGGAGGACCTGCCTCCAAGATGGCTCCCTCACAGGGGGGCTGCCGGAAGGTTTCAGTTCCTTGTCACAGGGATTTTTCATTGGGCTATTCTAGTATCCTCGTGACTTGGCAGCTTGCTTACCCCTAGAGCTTGTGATCTAAGAGTTTATACATCCCATTTTGTTCTATTTTATGAAAGAGGTTTGGAAGCCATACTCCATACCATCTGCAATATCCTGTTAGTTATGCAAGACATGTCTACCCACTGTGTGAGGGAACACACAAGTGCACAAATACCAAGAAGCAAGAATCCATTGGGGGCCATCCTGGAGACTGCCCACCACAGGTATCTAAAATGAGCTAAAATCCTTCCATTTTACCTCAAAATAAATCATAAACTTTAGGTCTTTGGCAGTCCTTTACAATTCAGTTAAGTTTTTAACACAGATAACATGACAGTTCATGTCTTACCATCACTTGATATTTCATTATTTGACAATGTGTCATCTAGTAACAAGAAAATAGAGCTTTAAAAATACGTAGTTTCAATGACTTGTGCTGCTTTAACAAAACCTGCATTGATCTCATTTGACATTTTTGGCATTTACCTTAAAAGTCCATCTTTTTTTTTTCCAGTGATCTGAGAATTTTAAGTTGAGAAATTTTATTTTTGTTTTAAAAGCATTAAAAAAAAGTTTTCTTCCTCTGACAAGGTATGCAATCTTTTCTACCCACAGTAAGTAAGATCATTTTTCTCACTGATCATGATATATGATCTACATCAGCGTATCACCTGCATGCTAGGGATCGGTCAATTCTCATGTCTGAGATTGTCATGAACTTCACTAATGAAGCAAAATATGTATTAGCATTTTTTTTTAGGTTACAAAGAATGTTAACACTTTTAAATTTTTGACTAGAAAAACAATACTGCAGTTTAAAATTTACTTTCAAAGAAGAAATGGTGATGTTTAAAATCAGTCCGTAGTAATGTATAATTTCAAGAAGGTAAAATTTATAATTATTGAGAGAATGATTCATTTCTCGAATCACACACTAAAAATATTTGCTGTGCCCTGAAAAATATATGTAAGGAATTACACCATGTAATTGCTTACAGAATCATTAATAGCTTATTAATGATTAATCATTAATAGTTTATTAACAGGACCTTAATAACTACTCTCGCCATTTTAAGGTGTATTAAGCTACTCCAGTAATTGTGAACTAATGGTAATAAACATTATCTTATTACTGAAAGTAAGCCAGAAACAAGGACTCTCCCATTCCTGGGCCAAAATTCACTCTGATGAATTTAATACAGTTTATTTGGCAAATGCCAAGAGTTGATATTGTCACATGATGCTAAAAAGAAGCATAGCTTTAAATGACTTTAATGGCAAAATCCTAAATGACTGCAGGGTAGGGATCTCATTACGAGAAAGAGCGGTGAGGGTATATCTGTCTGTGAGGTGTGTGTCAATGTATTTTTATCTCAGTTTCTGAGTCCCCATCAGCCTTGGAATGTCTCTCTTCACGGAATACTTTTAGTTATTAATTCATACATTAACAGCCCATTTCATTCCAAAACATGCCTAAAGTAAGTCCGTCTGCATTCATGCCTATGGTTTCTAGGGATGTATGTATGAGGGGGAGAGGAGTTATCTGTCCATTTGTATCTCCCTAATGGATATGCCTTTTTTCGTCTTTGTCTGCATTTCTCTGGGTCTATCTGTGTCTTTCTGAGTTATACAACTTATTTTTACTCATCAATTGACTTACACCTCATCTCATTCCGAAGAGAATTTGAGGTGGCTGCAATAGCCTATATGAACAGCTTTCGGTCTGCATTTGTCTTCCTGTGGCTTTTTCCTGCCTCATTCCAAGTCACCAATTACCCTGTGTTTAAACATCGGTGTCTCCTATTTTAGTCTTCATTAACAACTTTGTCTCATTACTCATCAGATAAATTTCCACATAGTTGTATCATCAGTTCTGCCATCTGTTTTCAAAAATTTGACTAACCTTTTAGTGACAGCAGGGGACTTTCGCACCCCTCCTGAGTCTCAAATGCATCACAACTAAGCTTTGCAGAAGCCTGCCTCTTCAACTCCAGATCACAGCCTCCATCCCCCAAGCTACCTGAAGATCTATTGCTGAAGTCTATTTCCTGGGGACAGGAAGACCTGTCCCCGGTGGTGGTGGTTTAGGGGTCATGCCCTTGTGCAATACCATTTAATGAGCACAGAAAAAAAATGGGCAGAAATCACAGGTGCTGGCTTTCTTTTGCTTTACTTAAAGCTGATACCTGCAGTTAGCTCTAATTGAGACAGTAATCAAAGCCCGTAACTGAAGCCTTATTCAACCCTGAGATCTATGCATCTTATACTGAAGCGTGAACCAAATTTTTTGATAATACATTTTAAGAAAAAATGTAGATAAAACGGTCAGATTGATCAAAACCCTCTCCCATGAGCTATGGAAGTAAGATTTCTGAAAATAAATGACGGGGAAAGAGTGGTGAATATTTTTCAAGACATCTTGGGCTTCAATCTCCTACTCCCACTGAATTCCTTCTGTTTATGGACAGCCTGATGTGGCAGATTAAAGACAACAGTAAACGATTTGGCATCTTTTTCCTAGAGAAGTAGATTCTCAATCTCCTGTCCTTTAATCTAGCTTGACCTTAGTGACTAGCTTGACCAATAAAGTGCAGTAGCAGTGAGAAAATGAGATTTCTGAGGCTAAGCTATAATCAACAGTCCTTCTGTTTCCTCCGAGCTTTGTAGGAACACTGCCTCTGAAAGCCCTCAGCCACCACATAAGCAGTTAGACTCCCCTGAGACCATTATGCTGGAAAGTCCACAAGAAGACGCTCGGGAAAACCACCCCAAATGAGCCCTGCTTTCTAGCCTCCCTACCAAGGTGTCAGACATGTGACTCAAGCCACACTGGGCCCTCCAGTCTAGCCCACATGCCAAGGGAATACTCATGAGTGATCTCCATGAGTTGATGCACACAGAATAAAGGAACAGCCAACCGAGCCTGCCTGAACTCCCCACACGGTCGTAAGATAAAACGACATGGTTGTTTTAAGCCAACTAAGTTCTGCGGTGGTTGCAGAAGGAGGTTGCTGGATATCCTACCTGGGCTCAATCCATACCAGGCTTGTAAGTGGGATTTCAACTCCTTTCTTCATTTCCAGACAACACAAGCATCCAACACTTACATCTAACTTTCCCTCCTATGTACAATCTTGGGGTGTGTGTGTGTGTGTGTGTGTGTGAGTGAGTGAGAGAGAGAGAGAGAGAGAGAGAGAAAATGAGAATGGAGATATTAGCCCCACTAGACACCTAACATGGTTTATACTTATGACTTTTTTCAGCACAGTTCTATGGAAGACCTACTTGCTTCTACTGGGATATTTGAGACATATCCATCTCTCTACTACTATACCTCTTCATGGTCAATACTTGTTGCTTTAACCAGGTTCCTTCTAGTGTAGCCATCAAATAAAAAGTCTGTATTTCAGAAGCACCTTGAAAAACAATTTACCCTACTGAGTTTCATATAGACAATAAATATTTGCTTATTGCTTGAGTGAAACTTTAACACAAAGATCTCTTTCAATCAATTTTTATTGCTCTCTGTCTGTGTTTCAGGAGCAAAGCAACAGAACATGAGGATGGTTGTGGTCCTTGGGAGCAGGAGGGTTCTGCCATGTTTCACTACCAGAGACCACTCTGCCTCTTACTGAAACATTCGATCATTTCCAGAAAGGAATCCCCTCGACGTTACTTTTCCAATATGATTTTTTTTTAAATAACTGACAACAGGAAGAAAAAGAGCTGGAGGCTACAGACCTGGTTGAGCAGACTCCATGGGATGAATCTCTTCACATCTAATATACACTGATGGGACATATATGCATTTCTCCAGCAATGTACACATTTCGTTGTGGGGGAAAAAAAAATCCCTTTCCCCTCAGGGCCTTAGATTCCCAGGCCAGTCTAATGGACACATCCAGGAATACCATTCAAATGGATCATTTCATGGAGTTGTGCTTTAGAGAGTGACAGTCACACAGACATTCCCGGTGCCCCTCGAACTGTTCAAGCCACAAGTACATCCTCCTCCAGATATGTCCCCGCTGTGTGTCTCACCCCATCCCAGCCTCTTCTCTCTAGCCCTTCTCTCTACCTTTTGAAATAGGGTAATGGCTCTCAACTTGTGCTCAGAAGTACTTTTGCTCTCCGCTTTGGCAGGTCCTGACTATTTTGGAGTCACCTGGGATAATTTTCCTACCAGTGACTTTGATAAGGAAAATTAAGTCAATATTCTGGGAATATTCCAGTGCAAAGCATTCCAGCTACAATTCACCTCGTGCAAAATGAAGGGGGTGGATTCTGGAGCTGCTAGCTTTAGGAATTACTTTAGCTAGTGAAATGGAGCAACCCATAACTTCCTTTTATCCTCTCTAAAGTTCACCCCCAAGTAGAAATATTTAATCAAAGGGTTACACACATGGAGACATTTCCCCCAGAGCAAAAGAAATAAGGGAGCTAACACTCCCCATGCTGTTAGAATCATCCAAACACGCCCAAAACTGATGTCACTGAATTTGCCTGCATTTCATGACTGCTTTTCCGTTTCCGATTTGGGATTAGCAAGAAAGGTAAGTCATCAGGGAACTTATTTATTCCCGAGATAATAAATTCGAGGAATCCATCTAGCCAGCACTGAAGCCTGGCTCATAACAAACCTCCCTCAGTTTTATGATGCCAAAGTGAAAGGCCAGGAACTAGATTCTGTTTCAGAAACAGACTTCCCACCAAGAGTAACAAGTTGACTGTTGGAGTGTTTCAAAGTTATTGGACTCTGAACTCTATTTGCAAAAGTATTATTGGGAAGATGGTGAGAGATGCAAGGTAAGACTCTCTCTCTCTCTCTCTCTCTCTCTCTCTCTCACACACACACACACACTCTCACACACATTGTGTTTTGTGTGTGTGTGTATTTCTATGGCTTTAATTCAATTTGGTTAATTTTTCAGCTTGACATTTTAAACAATCATGTATTTTACCAAAATATTCTATTCCCCAACCACTGATGGGTTTTTGTAGAATACTAGACCTTGTATTAATAGGTTTAGTGTGGTCATTTAAAAATAAATGAAATAAAAACTGCTAAACAATTTATGGGATGGGGGAAGAAAAACATCCCTGTTTCCAAAAGAAACATCAGAGGCAAATTAGATCTGAACCCCTAAAATTGGGTCAAATGCCCTTTAATAACTGAATAGGCACTTTAAAATCAGAATAGGGGAGTTTTCTTTTCTTGTATCCCTTCATTTTTTCCTTTTTTCTGCATATAGTAGAAAGAGAATTTGCTACTGAGTTAGAAAAGAAAGTTGAACTGTGATTATTTATTAAGTAATGGAAACACACACAGGCTTAATTCTAAGGTCCTCTGCTTCCTCAGATAACTACAGCCAACATGGAATCTTCCTAAGAACAAAGACTAACATTCACCGATTTTTGTCGCAGATACTGGACTAAGTGGTACAACATGCTACCACACTGTTATTTCCTCTAGTTCCACACTAAATTCCAATGCCTGTGGAGACACCCTGGCCACATTGCTGAGGAGTTCTCTTCCATAATCACACACCACAGCTCAATGTTGTGCTAAGTTTCCTTTCTCCACTTTTCTCCCTTACCCCACCCTCTTCCCAGGTTACAACTCACCTGATGACACACAAGCACTCTGGGTGCAGCCTGAGTGTTGCCCACACCTCCATGGGGAGTAGGCCTATACATTCATAGTGTCCAATTCCCCTAACTACTTCCTTGGGGAGTATTTTATTGACGTGGGACTAGGACAGACAGGAACCATAGATCTGCATGCTAATTCCTGTCACCATAACTAATACCTACCCTGTACTCTGCCTTTGCAGATATTCACCACATTGGTGAGAACATGCATTGTCATGTGCCCCAAGATTGTCTTTTTCTAGGTCTGTTACCCCAACCCTGCACGTAGGGCGGCCTCCATCCCCCTCCCTAGGATAAGCATCTGAATGCCTGGTTCTTCATTTCCCTCTTTCACTCTTCTCTCCTTAGTTCTTAGCCTCATATTTGTATTTCTCAAATAAACAAAATGATTATCTCATGTGCCTTTTCTAACTGATTATAATGCTACATTAACACCACTATGAGAATCATTAAAGTTTCTAGGTTTCTCTAGGTCTGGGACAGTTTACTATTCAAATATTCCCTAAGGGAAAATATTTTTATCCCCTCAAGGAAATTTAGGAGAGGCATAATCAGTCTAATATGAGGAGGAAAAATGAAACAGCTAATTTTTTCCTAATAGGTTGACTGAAGTTCTTGACTATATTTCTGAATATGACACATATCAGAGATCAATCTCCACTGACCTGCACCTAAAGTCACGTTTCTTTTTCCCTGTTACTAGGCAAAGCGCCTGGTATAGAATGAATTATGTCCCCCAAAATTCATATGTTGAACCCCTAGTACCACAGAATGTGACTGTCAATTTGGAGACAGAGCCTTTAAGAGGTAATTAAGTTTTTTACAAAAGGTCATTACAGTTGGCTCTGACCCAAGCTGACTGGTGTCTTTTTAAGCAGAGGAGATTAGGACACACAAGAGACACCAGGCACACACACTCACAAAGGCCACGTGAGGACTCAGCAAAAAGACATTCATCTGTAAGTCAAGCAGAGAGCAGCCTCCGGGAAAACCTAACCTGCCAAAGCGTTGATCTTGGACTTCTAGCCTCCAGAACTGTGAGAAAACAAATTTCTGTTTAAGCCACACTGTCTGTGGCTCAGGTGCACCTCAGAGATAATTGTGGGCCTGGTTCCAGACCACTACAGTGAAGCGAATATCACAACAAAGTGAGTCACCAGTTTTTTGGTGTCCCAGTGCATATAAAAGTCACATTGACACTAGACTGTAGTCTATTAAGTGTGCAATAGCATCATGTCTAAAGAAACAATGAACATACCTTAATTAAAAAATACTTTATTGCTAAAAAAGGCCAACGATCATCTGAGTCTTCAGTGAGTCATGGTAGTAACAGCAAAGACTACTGATCACAGATCACCATAACAAATCCTGTTTAATAATAATGAAAAAGTTGGAAATATTGCAAAAATTAACAAACTGTGACAGAGACACAAAGTAAGCACATGTTGGGAAAATGGTGCCAAGAGACTTGCTTGACACAGGGTTGCCACAAAGCTTCTATTTGTAAAAAGTGCAGTATCTGCGAAGCACAATAAAGCAAGGTATGCCCCTACTTTCATATAACAGCCCAAGCAAGCTAATACAAGGCCTAAGAAAAAGAAAATACTCTTTCTAAAGCTTAGATCTCTTATAGATGTCTAACATGCAAAAAAAAAAAAGGCATGAATTGATATGACAGAAGTTGTACATTTTTGGGTCCTGATCAACCAATTCCAAGAAAGGGACAAATATCCTCACTGAGAGGCACACTTTCTTCCTCTGGAAACTCCAAGGTCATAGCAAGGAGTCTTATAAATGTTGTTCTCTTTCTTCTCTTTCCCAGAAGGATCATTTAAGAACACATTCTCTCCCTTCGATGAGACTTACTAAACCACTTTACACTCCAAAATCAAGCCCACAGCAGCTTTCTCCAAGGGTGCAGATTCTTGAGCAATTCTCATTCAACTTTGTACTCTAGTATGCCAGTAAAACCTTAGGACGGCTTTTCAAAATTGACTGGTACTCTTCAGGTAACAGATTTAATTATGTAAAACAGATGCTAAAAGTTAAAATTGAATTCTAGAATACCTGTCATCAATTTCCCTGGGAATAACTGAACCTTGGTTTTGTACAGAACTTCTCTGTTGCAGCAAATTCCAAGGTTGTGTTACGTTTTGATGAATCCTAAAAGCCTCTTGTATTTTCCTAAGTTCATATCCTTTACCTATGGCTATTATTATACTTAGCTTTTTTATCAATATTCATAATGTTCACTCTTCTATCACTATTTGCCCTAAAACAATTTGTGCATATTTTTCTTTGATGACTCTTTAAATCCCAAAAGAAAGTATCTCTTTATAACTCCTTTAACATGCCAGCTTATTCTTAGACAACTTCAAATGCATGAGCTGCCCTTACCAACTTCCTTCAGTGAGCTTCATCTCATCCGGCCATCAGCCAACCTCTACTCAAAATGAGCAGGTAGTTGTCAAGCCCATAGCTGTCGGGACAGAGACAATGAAATATCCGTCCCTGGGATTATGAACTGCATTTACTTTTTCCATTTTTAGCAGAACAAATGGGGAACTTGGGATAATCTCATCTATGTCACTTCAGAACTAGGCTTTAAATTGGGTCATCATTAACTTAGCCATTTGTCTAAAAATGGCATGGTGAATTTTAGTTTATATAAATTTTGACACAGAAGTCTAATGTAAAAGTAAGATGGTATGATTGTTTCCCCCATAATAACATGAGAAATCCAATAATTTTAGCTGGAGTTTCTTTCCACGTCTCTTGAGAATTTCACTCCTGCAACTTGGTATCTTCTAATATAAACTCTATTTCAGAATATTGAATTCAGAATTAAGAGAAGGGAAGAAAAATGGGGGAAGGGAATGGGACTCTGCCCCTCAATAGCCATCACCACAGAGTGTGTAAGATGGGAAACTCGCAAACAATAAAAACTGTCCATCCCTAGCGTACGACTGATATGTACCGCCCTAACATTTCTTTCTGTCAATAGGGGAATCCTACGATTAACACTAAGCTTAGCTTTATCAACATATCCAGTAAACTGAAGGGAAAGCAGAAAAGTCTAGATTTTCTTTAACTTTTTATTTTATATTGGAGCATAGTTGATTAACGACGTTGTGTTAGTTTCAAGGTGTACAACAGTGATTCAGTTATACATATACACGTATCTATTCTTTTACAAATTCTTTTCCCATTTAGGTTGTTACATCGTATTGAGCAGAGTTCCCTGTGCTCTACAGTAGATCCTTGTTGATTTTGATCTGAGTCCTTACAGGGAACAATGTGCAGAACTGGTCACCTATGAAGGTTGCCAAGAAGACCCTAATTACTGCTCACCAGGCAGCGTCTGCAGCTCCCTTTCAGAGAATCAGTGCCCTACATGTAGCAATCATGGGGACAGCCTGGGAGAGGAGGCTACCTGCTGTTATGGTCCTAGTAGACAGAGAGCCTCTTAAAGAGCAGGGAAGTCAAATATTTGTCCAGAGTAGACACCGATTGTAAAGTCTATAGGCAAATTATGAATGTGCTGTTTATGACGCCACCCACAAATCTGCTTTTCTTGTATTAGTCCTTTATTTGTTCCATTTCCCCAATTCAATAACAAACGTGGCAAGAGCGGGATTACGGCAGCCTTCTTTATGAGAATATCCCCTCTCTTAGGAGCTTTTAGTGTCATGTAGTTATCCCTGGCTCCAGGCATTATTTCACTTCTCATTATTGTACTCTTTTTAAATGCCCTATTAAATGTCTCCTCTCCTGCCTCAATATTTATAGGCTGCAAATAATTATAGATTATTATGCTCTCCAAACTGGCCTAAAGTAACCGTTCAGCTCTGATCTAATGCCTTTCAACAGTTGAGTGTAAATCACCTTCTTTGTCCATTAACTTCGAATGGATTTGGAAAACTATGAACTCACATAAGGCATAAAATGAAGGAAATAGTCTGACATACCTAATTGGCTCAACATCTGTCTTTCAGTTTTAGTCTCCTTGCTTCTGGTAAAACTAAGGAGGAATTCATAGCCACCTGGGGAGCCCAGCCCTTTCATACAGTGAGTTAAGACTTTGTTTTCATCAGTCAAGTCACTAAAGACTTGTAGGGATTGCTATAGTAATAAAGTGGTCCCTCTTTGAAATGTTACATATTTTGTCCTCCTAAGGATCCCACAGAACTCTATTTGCCAACAGGGCAGCTGCAGTGTCAAAGTGACACCATCCCACTTACTTGGTCACAGCTGGGACTCCCGCAGATACTGTCAAAGTAGCAAGTTGTCAAGACAGTTGTAGAAGTTCCCTGCTGCTACCATGTGTCCTTCTGCTCTAGTTTTCCAGCACAACCAACGTGTCAGCAATTCCCATCACACCTGAGATAGTAAGCTTGAAGTTATTCTTTTCCCTTTTTTATTTTCTATCATCCTGATAGACAAAGACCTGGTACTATAATACAAAAGGCCTAGGGTAAATCTATTTGAAAAAATGACTACCACTTGGAATCTATTGGCTCTTTTAATCAGCTGTAATTAACTGAGGCTTGGGAAGGAGATTGTGAGGAATATCTCTGTCCTTCACAGATTTATCCTGGAACTGGGACCAGGAGGAAAAACAGTGAATAGTGGCACCCAGGAGCTATGGCCATGTCACTGCAGGTTGCAAGGAAATGGCCCTGCCACTCAAGTGTTCAGTTTAGCTTTCTTCTCCCATTTTCCTAAAGGATACATTAAATACACATCAATTGAACTAACAGCCGCCAAGCTCACGACTGCTTTTCCTAGAAACAGCAGCATAACTAGAACTGTTTAATTAACTTGACTAAAATAGACTTTAGAAATTATTACATCCAATCCTTTCACTTTATGGAGTCGAAAAGCTGAAACCAAGGAGGGATTTCCTGAGGTTACATCATGAATTCATGCCAGAGGCAGGACTAAAAGACTAGAGCTTCATTTTTCCCCTATAATCCATACTCAATTTTGTTACATAACTGAATCACACTCTTCCCACAAAAAATAACTTTCTATTACAGCACCACAGAACTGTAAAGCTTCTGTGATGTCTTTTTTTTTCCTTCTTTTTGTTTTGTTTTAAAGGACACACAAAAAATTGTAAATGCAGAAACATGTTTGCAAAATATCTCTTGAGGCTCACCAAAAACTAAATAAATAAAGATGAGTCACTGTGAAGACTATCTGTCTCCCCTAAAATGTGTTTCAGGCTTGGGACTTTGACAGGTTTTATGGGTGTGGATGGTGAGATTAGATGGATAGCACCTTGACCCTTTCCAATTGTAGGAATTTCTGACGGATCCAAACAATATACGGAAGAGAAGGAAAGTTGCAGGTATCATCATAGGGGAAATTGTCAAATGCCTCATAGTTGTTTGCAAAACTTCTGCAATCGATCTTATGATAGCTCACCATATTTACCTCTCCTACAGCTTGTTATATTATAGGAGAAGAGGTCAAAATCTCTCTGCTATGGAACTTAGGTTTGAGTGAATTGTGCATGAGATTGCCACTTGAGTCTTTAATAGTCAAATTGAGCTCTCAATCTAGAATCCAAGAGGAAAGGAATCATTGATTCTTTCACTGTTGCTCTTTTTTGTGTATCATTCCTTTCATTATAAACATTTTCATACTCAAACAAGCAGAAGATGGGCTCAATGAAGCATTCAAGAGTCATAAGTATCCACACTCCCAATATTCCATTCATTCTGTAATTGATCTCCAAATTGAGACTGTTCAAAACTTCCCCCTTAGAGTACACATAAAATATTGAAAACCGACACATTTTCAAGGGTCTACACTAGTGCAAAGACATTTTGAAGCTGAAAAGGAACAATGACCTTTGTATATCTGAGATCCAAACATCCATAACAATTTTTAATGTTTTGAAAGCAGAAAATCCTTCAGTCAGACTAAAATGAACCCAAACTTGGCAAGCTAATAGCCAAACTGCTTCTCCTTTAGATGCTGCACAGCTGAAAAGCGACAAGATTTTAAAAGCTCTGCATCAGGTATAGAACTATATAGCAAAAGCTGTTTTGTTTCATTCACAACTAAATGGTTCTTTTAAAATGTGTATTAAATGTCATTTCAAGCTGTCCTGTAATTTGCTTGGTCTTCTCATTTGTAAGCAATCAGGGGAAATCTGTTTTTCTGACAGTCCCGCAATCTGCTATCACAGGCAGAATCTTCTTGGCAAAGGTATTTCCTGTATTCTCCGTAGGACTCTTTGGGGCAAAAGCCTGAAATGTTTAACGTTGGCTTCCCAAGGTGAACTGTATCTCCAGGTGTATCAACTCATGATTTCCAAGTATGTAGAGTGTCATGTTAGGCACTCAAAGATATAGACTAGGGCTTCCATGGTGGCGCAGTGATTGAGAGTCCACCTGCCAATGCAGGGGACACGGGTTCGTGCCCCGGTCCGGGAAGATACCACATGCCGCGCAGCGGCTGGGCCCGTGAGCCATGGCCGCTGGGCCTGCGCGTCCAGAGCCTGTGCTCCGCAGCAGGAGAGGCCACAACAGTGAGAGGCCTGCATACCGCAAAAAAAAAAAAAAAAAAAAGATACAGACTAACACATCCTCTCAAGCCAACTTGCTACTTGGGCTCTACTTTTTGTGTACACACAGCCTTATTGCTCTGTGTAATTACACATATATTTAGGACTCCTGAAGCAGGTGGGTTGCTTCAGCATTTTGACCCTGAGGATATTTTGATTCTGAAGATGTTCTTATTCTAACAGGCATCTGAGAATGTGGCTGCTGTCTTTGGCCTTTCCTGTGTCCGTGCCTGTGTGTACATGGATCTACTGATTGTCTTCACTGTCCTCTTGATTTATCTTTGTCTTTCCTCTATCCCTAGTACAGGAAAAGAGAAACTGTTCAACAAAATGTGAACATACATACAGGCTTACCTTGTTTTAGTGCGCTTTGCTTTGCCGTGCTTTGTAGTACTGCAGGGTTTTGTTTTTTGTTTTGTTTTGTTTTGTTTTTACAAATTGAAATTTTATGGCCACCCTGCATCACGCAAATCTATCGACACCATTTTTCCAACAGCATTTGCTTACTTCATGTCTTTGTGTCGCATTTTGGTAATTCTTACAATATTTCAAAACTTTTTCATTCCTGTTATTTTTGTCATGGTGACCTGTGATCAGTGATCTTTGATGTTATTATTGGAATCGTTCTGGACGAATGTGTGTGTTCTGACTGCTCCACCAACCCGTCATCCCCCATCTCTCTCCCTCTCCTTGGGCCTCCCTATTCCCTGAGACACAACAGCATTGAAATTTGGCCAGTTAATAACCCTACACTTATTCCTGAGTGTTCAAGGGAAAAGAAGAGTCGCACATCTCTCACTTTGAAACAAAAGCTAGAAATGATTAAGCTTAGTGAAGAAGGCATGTCGAAAACAGACAGGTGGGAAGCTAGGCCTCTTGGACCAAACAGTTAGCCCAGTTGTGACAACAAAGCAAAAGTTCTTGAAGGAAATTAAAAGTGCCATTCCAGTAAAAACACAAATGATAAGAAAGCAAAACAGGCTTATTGTTGCTATGGAGAAAGTTTTATCGGGCTGAAGAGAAGACCAAACCAGCCACAACATTCCCTTAAAGCAAAGCCTAATCCAGAACAAAGCCCTAACTCTCAATTCTATGACCTGAGAGAGGTGAGGGAGCTGCAGAAGAAAAGTGTGAGGCTAGCAGAGGTTGGTTCATGAGATTTAAGGAAAGAAACTGCTACATAACATCAAAGTGTAAGGCGAAGCAGCAAGTGCTGATGGAGAAGCTGCAGCAAGTTATCCAGAAGATCTCAATGAGATAATTAATGAAAGTCACTACACTAAACAACAAATTTTCAATGTAGATGAAACAGCCTTATATTGGGAAAAACTGCCATCTAAGACTCTCATAGCTCAAGAGAAGAATTCAACGCCTGGCTTGAAAGCTTCAAAGGACAGGTTGACTCTCTTATCAGGGGTTAGGGTGGCTGGTGACTTTAAGTGGAAGCCACTGTTCATTTACCATCTGAAAAGCCCAGGGTCCTTAAGAATTACCCTATATCTGCTCTGCTTGTGCTCCCTAAATGGAACAACAAAGCCTAGATCACAGCACATTTATTTACAACATGGTTAACTGAATATTTTAAGCCCACTGTTGACACCTACTGCTCAGAAGGATTACTTTCAAAATATTACTGCTCAGTGACAACACACCTGGTCACCAAGAGCTCGGATGGAGATGTACAAGGAGATTAATGTTGTTTTCATGCCTGCTAACACAACGTCCGTTCCGCAGCCCATGTTTCAAGGAGTAATTTCAACTTTCAAGTCTCATTATTTAAGAAATATATTTTGTAAGGCTACAGCTGCACAGATTGTGATTACTCTTATGGATCTGGGCAGAGTAAATTGAAAACCTTCCAGAAAGAATTCACCATTCTAGATGCCATCAAGAACATTTGTGATTCATGGGAAAAGGCCAAAATACCAACATCAACAGGGGTCTGCAAGAAGTTGATTGCAACCCACGGATGACTGAGGGGCTCAAGACTTCAGTGGAGGAAGTGACTGCAGATTTGGTAGAAATAGCAAGAGAATTAGAAGCGGAGCCTGAAGATGTGACTGAATTGAAGCAACTTCATGATAAAAGCTTAACAGATGAGGAGTTGCTTCTTATGGTTGAGCAAAACGGGGTTTCTTGAGGTGGAATCCACTCCTGGTGTAGATGCTTTGAAGACTGATGAAATGACAACAAGGGATTTAGAATATTATATAAACTTAGCTGATAAAACAGCAGCAGAATTTGAGAGGTTTGACTCCAATTTTGAAAGAAGTTCCACTGTGGGTAAAATGTTATCAAAACAGCATTGCACACTCAGAGCAACTGTTCGTGAAAGACAAAGTCAACTGATGCAGCTAACTCCACTGTGGTCTTACTTTAAGAAACTGTCACCGTCACCCCAACCTTGAGCAGCCACCACCCTGATCAGTCAGCAGCCATCAACACTGAGGCAAGACCCTCCATCAGCAAAAAGATTAGAACTCGCTAAAGCCTCAGGTGATAGTTAGCATTTTTTAGCAATAATTTTTTTATTTAAGGTATGTACATTTTTTAGATATGTTATTGCATACTTAATAGACTAGTCTAGTGTAAATGCAACTTTTATATGCACTGGAAAACCAAAAAAAATTGGTGACCCACTTTATCGTGATACTTGCTTTATTGCAGTGGTCTGGAACCAGACCTGCAATATCTCTGAGGTCTGCCTGCATGACAAAAAGTAAACAGCATTATATCAAGTTGGCCACTTTATAAATAATATTTTTTCTACTTTATAATCATTTGAATATTCCTGGTCCCACAGAAAATAGGTAGTGGAACTGTGGTTTGAAGATAGGTCTGTGTGCTTCCAAAGAGCAAGCTCTTAACCTCTCTGTTATAATTTTCTAGATTAAGTGTTATGTAATATATCATTTAGAAGAAAATATGAACACTTGGTTCCTGGAATCAGCATGATAAATGATTTGTATAGTCCTTAAGGGACCGCAAGTTTGTCCCCACAAATCTGAGATGCTCAGAGGAGGACAGGAGTGGACAACCATATCAAATCCCTATCAAGACAAGGGAGGTTGAAGCCCTACCCAGATAAGAAGAGCTGGCTGACTGGTACCCAAGAGATAGAGATTTCCTGAGGCTTTTCTTCCTCCCTTCATCCTAAAGAGTAACAAACAGCGTCAACTTTTTCTCAGGGTAATTAACTGTTTTTTCCATTACAAAGGGGGACAAAATCCAGGATTGCCTTTTTAAAACATTCCTTCTCAAACTGTAGATATGTGTCAGAACAAAGAAATATGCACTATAAGAGGTGGACCTGTGAGTGTACAACCCTAAATTCTATCATCTGTTTTGCATTTCTAGAAACCGAATCTACTGAGCTTAACTGGTTAACTTTTGTGGTATAATAAAGAATATATCATCCCAGGTTCCTAGCACAGAGCTTCATAAACCCTTGGAATTTCCTGAGTGACAGGAGTGCCTTTGCTATGTGAATGAAGTGATTCTTGGTGGGTCCCTAGAGAGCTCAGAGTAGGGGCTGGTCAACAGAAAGACCAACCACCAGTGATCAGAGGGTTGGAACTCTGGGCCAGCCAGATCTCCAGGGAGAGATTGGAGGAGGGCTCAGGGAGGTCAGAGATCAAATTTGATCACACGGCCAATGAATTAATCAATCACAGCTACATAGTGAAAACACCAGTAAAATACCTGGACACCAAGACTCAGAAAGGCTTCCTAGTTGGTCAACACATTAATGTGCTTGGACGGTTATTCATCTGAATTCCACTAGGAGAGAGCATAAAAGTTTTGTGTGTCCCTTCTACTCCCCAGACCTTATCCTAAGCATCTCTTCCATTTGGCTGTTCTTCAGTTCTATCCTTTATAGTAGAACTATAATCGAAAGTGCAGGGCTTTTAGTGAGTTATGTTAGTCATTTAGCAAATTATTGAACCTAAGAGGGAACCTGAGGGGGTCATGGGACTCCAGAATTTATAGCCGGTCAGTCAGAAGTGTGGGTGGGATTTGAGACTTGCCACTGGTGTCTGAAGTGGGGGCAGTCTTGTGGAAGAATTTGCTTTTAACTTATGTGATCTATGCTAACTTTAGGAACTACAGAAGCCCAGGTGGTATCAGAGAATTAATGTCAAAACAATAAATTCAAAACTCAGACACATCCAAAGAGCACTAGTAAACAGATACTGAACAGTAAGTTAAGTATATTAACTTATTACTCAAGTTCATGGTTCCCCCAACCTCCAATACAGTTACATCTCACTTTTTGGTTAAATCAGTTTTTAGTGTTTTCATTTTTTATGACTACGTAATTATTGATCATAGCTGAGTCAAGTACAATGACTATATTTCCTTTCTTATAGAATTTTTTTTCACTTTTTCTAGAGTCAATATGCCTCATTTTTAGAATCTGTTCTTTGTACTTCTGGCTAAGTCATTGCATATCCTGCCATAGTTCTGTAGCACACCCCTCAATATGCTTTTTCCACACAATCAGATCTGTGGAACTCTGCTCTAGTCTAAAATTCCTGCTTCCTTCTAGCCTCTGAAGAGCTGTCATTTTGGACAAAACCTTCACCTTTACCCATGGTCATTCCTTTTTTTTTTTTCTTTCTTTTTAACCCCAAGTCTTTGCTGTTTTCTTCATTTGATGGCTCACATTCTCCAGCAACTTCCTTAAAAAAGGGTACACTACATGGAAGATAAGTTTAAGCTTTGCATAATAAAAATAATCTTATGCCACCCCCATACTTGGTGTCTACTTTGCCTGGTATGCAATTATAGACTGTATATTACTTTCTCCTGGCATTCTGACAGCATTTCCCACTGTGTTGAGCCTTCGATAGTGTATCTCTTGGATTGGTCCTTTAATGTTTTTTTAATTGTCTTTCTTTTTTGTACTTTTTTCTAATTTGAGGAGATTTACTCAGTTTTTTCTTGCTCAGTTTTATTCATGGTTTTAAAAATATTAACTAGAAGTTTAATTTTGAAGAGCTCTCTCTTAATCTGATTGTTCATTTGGATGGCATCCAGGTCCTACTTAATGGATGCAATATCTTCTCTTACCAAATAGATACCAAGACAAATTACAGGACTTTCTTTACTTAAGAAAACAAAGAAACTCCACCATCCTTTATTAGTTTCTTAAACCCTCCCTATATCTCTAAATATTCCCTTCTTTTAATTCTTTTCCATGATCTTGGTGGCTATGTTATCTGTCCTGCCACACGAGCCAACAAAAGCTGTAAACCTTCTCTTCCATATTTTCCAGACCCAGTACACTAAAAATATATATTGACTCAAATAAGTTAAATCACAAGGCAAATTTCCTTTGGCAAAAGTTATTTCACCTGTAAACCTAAAACGCACAGTGCATATGTGCATTTTTTTGGAAAGAGGTGCCATAGCTCCCATCAGGGTCTCAAAAGGATTTATGATCTAAATATACTTAGAAATGATTCTCTTTAACATTGAATTTATCTTCCTGAAATGTTACCTCTGACATTGTGGTAGCTGATACCTGGTGGCAGAAATATAGTATGTAATGAAAGTATCACAACTTTTTTCTGAGATGCTAATTTTATTTTAGAGATAAAAAAAGGCTTTGAGGGCTTCCCTGGTGGCGCAGTGGTTGAGAGTCCGCCTGCCGATGCAGGGGACACGGGTTCGTGCCCAGGTCCGGGAAGATCCCACATGCCGCGGAGCGGCTGGGCCTGTGAGCCATGGCTGCTGAGCCTGCGCGTCCGGAGCCTGTGCTCCACAACGGGAGAGGCCACAACAGTGAGAGGCCCGCGTACCGCAAAAAAAAAAAAAAAAAAAAAAAAAAAAAGGCTTTAACTTTTATGTTTTCTTAGAAGTGTTAAGCTAAAAAATAAATTTTAAGTAACATTGCTTGAATAATATTATCACTAAGTAAAATTTAATTGGACCAAAATTTCAGTAAATTTTATTTTATTAGATCCATTTTAATATTTCAAAAATGGCATTATGCATGTTGCCAAGTATTTTATTCTTTGTTTATAAACTGCATCTCCTTTTCCAGAGGTTTGTATGCCTGTAGTTTTAGGTATATGCAGAAATTTTAATTGGGACACAAAGCTTTTATGTTTAAATCACAAATTTTCCAGATATTGCTTCACACTTTTCAATTATTCTTAAACATACCAAAAAAAAAGATTTCATTAACTATATTTGAATATTTATAAATCATTGGCAGCATGTAACAAGTCAAAAGAAAAATGTTGAAGGGCTAAGTTTTTGCCCAGGATAGAGTAGCATCTCACTATACAAAACAGCATGAAACAAAATTCGAAACTAATGGACTAAGTCTCACGAGCATACTGTTTTTAATAATTGAACAGGAAAACAGATATTCAAGATTTTTCAAAGTGACATTAGTAAAAAGCTACTGAAAAGGCAATATTTCCTTTTGCAGAACTGACTTAATTTTCTCCCTGTCTTGCTTTGCTTAATATCTTCCATAATTGTTGAAGGCATGCAATTTATACTGAGTGATGGGGCAACTTACATATTAGAATAAAGGCTGATTCCTTCTCAAACTTACAAAGCTAAGAACAAGATAGAGAATTAGATGTTTCTGGATATGTGGAAACTAATCATTATATAATATACTGTACCATTTATTATTTCTTTTTTTAATCACATGTTAAAATATTTTACGATTTTAGCTGATACTTTATTTTCAGCCTGCATTCATGTACCAGCCATGTTGCAGTGTGTTTCTTATGCCTTCCAAGATTTTATCAAGACCCAGTTCTAGCAGTTCATTCCCCGATGTCTTTCCACAGCTCTCCAGTCTAGCTGTTCTACCTGACCTTCCCTTGAAACCACAGCTTTTGCTGTTTATGTCATTCATCTGTTAGCTCTGTCAAATATCTATCCTGTGGTAAAATCATCACTTGTGATGACGGTGCAGGCATGACCTGATAAAGAAGATGTTAAAGGAGAAAGTCTATCCGACTGGACATTTCATTAGAGAATCAACCCTCTCATTTAATAACTGTGTAACTTGGGCAAGTCACTGGATTTCTTTGAATTTCAATTTGCTAGTTTGTCAGGGAGAAGGGTCCCACCTGAACTTTTTTTGTTGTTTTTAACGTTTTTATTGGAGTGTAATTGCTTAACAGTGGTGTGTTAGTTTCTGCTTTATAACAAAGTAAATCAGTTATACATATACATACATCCCCGTATCTCCTCCCTCTTGCATCTCCCTCCCACCCTCCCTATCCCACCCTTATAGGTGGTCACAAAGCACCGAGCTGATCTCCCTGTGCTATGTGCCTGTTTCCCACTAGCTATCTATTTTACATTTGGTAGTGCATATATGTCAGTGCTACTCTCTCACTTCGTCCCAGCTTACCCTTCCCCCTCCCCGTGTCCTCAGGTCCATTCTCTACATCTGCGTCTTTATTCCTGTCCTGCCCCTAGGTTCTTCAGAACCTTTTTTTTTTTTTAGATTCCATATATATGTGTTAGCATACGGTATTTGTTTTTCTCTTTCTGACTTACTTCACTCTGTATGACAGACTCTAGGTCCATCCACCTCACTACAAATAACTCAACTTCGTTTCTTTTTATGGCTGAGCACATATATTGTATATATGTGTCACATCTTCTTTATCCATTCATCTGTCGATGGACACTTGGGTTGCTTCCATGTCCTGGCTACTGTAAATAGTGCTGCAATGAACACTGTGGTACATGGCTCTTTTTGAATTATGGTTTTCTCAGGGTATATGCCCAGTAGTGGGATTGCTGGGTCAATGCCTTCTTATCTTTTGACAAGGAGCCATCAGGGCAATTTCCTCACCGAAGCTGTCAACTAGGATCCCGTACTTTGCCACTGTAGCATCCTCAGGATAACATGTTTCTTTCCTTCATGCTCAGGCCTAAAACCAGTCATGGAACATTTTACAGATTCTCTTTTCTTCCTACTTCTACCTCCTTAGGAATTAAATTAAGACTGTTATGTTAAGACAAATCGGAAAAGGAATGCTATGTTTAACTGTCATTCTCATTGATGGCATAAATTCTTCTTAAGAGGACCTATGAAAAACAAACTTCAAGAACTTACTCATATGAGTATAAAATCAAACTTATAAACATGAGACAAATATAAGAAGTCACGTTCAAAATGGACTTATCCTTTTCTGGCTGCGTGTCACCTCTTTATCTGTCTTACACAATTCTTTTTTAGTTTCTTAAAATTATCAGTATTTGAGATTTCCATAAGCACTAAACACTTTCAAGGTAAATTTCTGAGCAGAGTAACTTAGAATGGGATGTCTAACAGATTGGTAATTTTGTTGAACATAAGTTGAACAATTAACGTCAAAGCGGTATATTAACAGTTAATATTTGACTAAGTGACCGCTAATTATCAGGTAAATACATTATCTCATTTAAACCTTAAAATTATGCCATGAAGTAGACATCACTGTATGTCTACTATACACTGAGAAGAATGAGGCTTAGGGATGTCAAATAATGTCCATTAGTAGAGGCAGGACTTGAGCCCAGTCTTGAGACCGTCCACAGGTGCTTTAACCACTATACTTCCCAAAGAGGGGTCACATTATACAAATGAGAAACGTTACCAAGTCGATTTTCCTAACCAGCATTGTAGCTGAGTAATTCCTTTCCAGTGTGAATGCCACTCCAAACCCAGGGCTTACCCATATTTGTGATGGATCTAGTAGCCCTCCTTCACGGTATAGGAAAAAATTAACAAATTGTTAGAGCTCACTCAAAACACGTAAAGTTGCAAATTGTATTTAGAATAATTAGTAACATAAAACCAAAGGCGATACAACCTTAACCTGTTTCTCATTCTCAAGGTTTCACTTTACATGTAATTATCTCTCTTCAGGGAAAAATGATTTCTGAAGAATGATTAGACTGTATGCATGCTGAAAGTCAGCCTCAGTCATCCTCTGCTGTAACTGTCTGTAAAGGGCAGTATTATCACTTTCCCTTCCATCAGGAGTCAGATCTGGTTTCTGTTCTCCCTGTGCTCTACTGAGCTGCTTGTCTCGGTGAACTCAGGGAGCCCCTCTCTAAGCCGAGCGGTTCAAATCTGCGAAACGGAATGAGCCTTACATAGTCTATCATCTAAGAAGAGATTTAAAGATCAAATTTAAAAAAGTCTGCAAAGTTAGGTGGAAAAATAAGTAGCTAGTAATTTACAAATATAAAAACATTCCATCTTAAAGTCAGCAGCTCAGAGCTGTAAGAGCATTGTTACGGATAATCTGCCACACCCAAGCACACGGTCTCTGTCAAGAAATTGATCAAGCTGCTTTTAACATGAAGTCTTGCTTATTCCTAGTGCAACTGAATTTAAGTCTTTCTCACATGCTATTGTCAAGATGCTTTCCTAATTTTCTGTAATTTTCTTTGCTGTTACTACAAGTGTAAGAACTTGCTTACAATTGAAAACATAAGCTGGATGAAAGTAGGGACTTTTTGTTGCTTTCTATTTACTGATGTATCTGTAGCGACTAGAGAAGCGTCTGCCCCATGGTAGCTCAAAAATATTGCTGAATTTACTTAGCAAAATGTAACACAATTCAGTGCTAATTTCCAAAGAAATTCAAGTACACATGTATCGTACTTCATGCTAGATACAGTGCTAGATGAGTTATGTACACTGCTTCATACAAGTATTACGAAATCCTAAGAGGAAGGTAACTTTTAGGGAAAAAAATTACTCCATGTTTCCATGTTATGTAACTTCCAGAGTCACTTTTTAAGAGCTGAAATAATGAGTAATTATAATAGCTGCCATTTATCGAATATTCCAAAGTAGATGCTTTTACAAATATCTATAGTAAACACACCAAGAAGGCATTATTCTTATTTTAAAGATAAGGAAATCAAGACACAGTGAATAAGAGCTTAGAGGCAGTGACCAATAAATCCCCATCATTCATTCCCTGGCATCAACCTAGCACTTTCTGAATCTCTCAGGGTCCTAGGTCACCTCTTCCACCTGCTATAATGATCTTTTCACGTCTCTCTTCAAGTCCACATGAGGCCTGGGAACGGATAGAAACTCACTGAATTTTTTTGACTGAAGAAACAGTTCTACCCAATAATGTGAGAACCCCAAAACAACTAAGGTTATGATCCCTGTCATTCTAGTGGGATAAAAAGATCATTAAAGAGTGTTCAGGACTTCCTCAAATCTCGGGAGGCTTACAAAGTAAAAGGGCTCTGTGATGAAACACATCTCAAAGATGATGAGAAAGCAAATTTCTGAGCAGGACCTCTCAGCACCATTGTTTAATATGCAGTATAATTCCTGTAAAAACTTAGCCAGCTTTTCTCCAAATTTATTTCACTGGAGAGCCTCTTTTTAGAGTAGTCATCATTTAGGTTAGTATATGATGGATTCCGGTGTCTAGCTACATATTTGTAGTAATTTTCGTTTAAATTTTTCTTGGCCACACCATGTGACATGTGGGATCTTAGTTCCCCAACCAGGAGTCAAACTCACACCCCCTGCAGTGGGGAGTCTTAACCACTGGACCACCAGGGAAGTCCCTGTCATTTTTTTTTTTTAATACAAAAATGTTTTTCGGGCTTCTGTGGTGGCACAGTGGTTGAGAGTCCGCCTGCCGATGCAGGGGACATGGGCTCGTGCCCCAGTCCGGGAAGATCCCACATGCCACGGAGCAGCTGGGCCCGTGAGCCATGGCTGCTGAGCCTGTGCGTCCGGAGCCTGTGCTCCACAACGGGAGAGACCACAACAGTGCGAGGCCCGCGTACCGCAAAAAAAAAAAAAAAAAGTTTTTCCCCAATAAAAAGTATCAACAGAACACTGTGTGATGAAATTGGAGGGTGTCTTGTCACCTCTCTGGCATTTTGATACTAGGGGTCTAAACATCATTGCTTATTTTTTTAAATGTCTCAAGTGAATATAAAGTTTTTTAAAGAATAAAAATTAATGAAAAATAAGCTCTTGAGTTTAACACCATACGAAATAATTGATTAGCACCCGAATATAGTATCTGTAAAAACTATCTCCCTGCAAACACCTGCATTGCTAAAAAATTTCCTACTTAAAATCTGTATTAAATATATAAAGGTAATATGTTCCTGCTGAGAAATAATTTCCTAATCAGTGACTAAGTCACAGAACCTATTTAGCAGAGTTATTATAGTTATTACTAATAAAATTGGCCTCTCATTTAAATGTGGAGAAGCTGCAATGATTCCCATACCAATTATACATTATCCCTAAATTACATATTGAAACTTGGTGGAATTATGCCACAATGTAATCAGAAGGAATCATGAGGTGAGCAATTTTCAAAAGCTCAATTTAATTCAACATCTTTTTAACTATATCTTCCAAGATAATAATTACATTGAGCAACTGGTTTGATTGAAGGGGGGAAAAAACATACTGTTTCATTGACCACTATTTTACATACTTGTTTGAATGGTACTGCACAGGATACAATTTATAATAAGTCCAATTATGAGGACAGCAGCACCATGGGTATTTCTTTAATTCTACTAGAAGTAATATAAAAAGCCAAAGGGACTTCTTTCTAGAACTCGGTGTCACAGAAGACATATGTATGTCTGTGTTTTTCACGGCAGTTGGTGTATTGGTTGATCAGAAAGATTATGGGCTGTTGAGCAGAACAAAGGATTGAATATCCAAATTTGTCCCTTACAGTCTCTGTGACATTAGGCAAGGTGCTTAGCTGATAATGCTTCTTTATGTCTAAAACAAGAATTATGAGCTGTCTTTACAGAATTATTGAGAGACTTAAGTAGTATACATATATAACACACACGCACACACACCATACATACCACATACAGACGTGTAATACAGTGTTAGGAGACAATTTTCCATGGGTCTGTCCATTTTCACACACCTTGTGACAGCTTTTATCCAGACTATCTTTCAAAGAATGTTTGTAGAGGAAACAGCCTTGAAAAATAGAGTATTTCCCTATGGGATCGAGGACACGTGTCTCCTGATGACCATAGTAAAAATCTAGCCTCCCTTCAGGGCAAGGGATTGGTGGGTTGGTCCGTGGCCCCTTAGAATGCTGGGAATTTCCTAAGCTTGGTTCTCTTCAGGGTGGCACAGACGGACGGCACAGCATCCCCGAGTCTGCTCAGTACCACCATCACCACCGCAGGGAATCGGAGGTCAGGGGGAACCCAACGGATAGGTGATGCTCAGGCAGCTCACTGTGCCCTGAGTAATAACATCCTTCATCTCTCCCCCAGCCGTCTTGTGTATTCGTCCCACGCCTAGGAAACAGTGGTAGGCTACTTGTTTACTGTAAGAAGGGTGACATTTCAACCCCTTCGCAATTCTTGACACCCTCATGAATGCAGGCACTTAACACAGAAGGTCTTAATTCACATCATTTTAAATTATGTGGGTTTTTTTTAATAGTGGCATGTAATTAGTGAAGACATCAATGGTCTCACTTTATGTGCAAACTTTATATTGTCGGGGAAGCATGTGTTAAATAAATGCTATTGCCATGTATTTGTCTAATAAGCACTGCCTAACCTCTCATCTCCTCGTTAGGTCTTTCCTCCTTCACTCAATCAACAATGTGGGTAGAAAAAACTTGGAAAGTTCAGGCACTTGATTTAACCAGCAATCTGGGTCACTTCATATTGTTGTAAAGCAAGAACACTGGGGGATGAAAACCCCACCAGCATGCACTCCACTGACTAATTGAGCACAATATGCAGATCTGCCTTCAATGGGCCATTTTGATGAAGGAAATACAGTGTTTGGGGTACCTTTTTCTTTAGAGACAATCAGGACACTAACTATTATTTGGAAACGATATATAAATATAGGTGAATATTTTAAGTGGGCCCTTCTTTCAGGAATTTATGCAATTATGAATGGAAGCCTTCTATTTCCTGGTATTATAATAACCACTATTATCACTACCATTTTAAAATAAATTTAAAGGGAAAACAGTCCACATATAATTCTCCTTCAAGTAATTTTTTTCTTCCTGGTTTTTTTTTTCTGTTTAAAAACAGCAAACAATGGGCTTCCCTGGTGGCACAGTGGTTGAGAGTCCGCCTGCCGATGCAGGGGACACGGGTTCGTGCCCCGATCCCGGAAGATCCCACATGCCGCGGAGCGGCTGGGCCCGCGAGCCGTGGCCGCGGAGCCTGTGTGTCCGGAGCCTGTGCTCCGCAACGGGAGAGGCCACAGCAGTAAGAGGCCCGCGTACAGCAAAAAAAAAAAAAAACAGCAAACAAAAAAAAAAAAAAAAAAAAAGGGCCTCCCTGGTGGCGCAGTGGTTAAGAGTCCGCCTGCCGATGCAGGGGATACGGGTTCGTGCCCCGGTCTGGGAGGATCCCATATGCCGCGGAGCGGCTGGGCCCGTGAGCCATGGCCGCTGGGCCTGCGCATCCGGAGCCTGTGCTCCGCAACGGGAGGGGCCACAACAGTGAGAGGCCCACATACCGCAAAAAGAAAAAAAAAAAAAACAGCAAACAGCAGAATCCCCCTCTTCATTCCTCAATCTGTTTCACAGCTCGGAGTAAAGACTCACATCAGAGTGCAGTAATTCCTTCATTCAAGTGTAAGCGATGCCACACTGCCAGTCAGAATCGCCATCATTAAAAAGTCTACAAATAACAAATGCTGGAGAGGGTGTGGAGAAAAGGGAACCCCCCTGCACTGTTGGTGGGAATGTAAGTTGGTGCAGCCACTGTGGAAAACAGTACGGAGGTTCCTCAGAAAACTAAAAATAGAAATACCATATGATCCTGCAATCCCACTCCTGGGCATATATCCACACAAAACTCTAATTCAAAAAGATACATGTACCCCTATGTTCGTAGCAGCCACAATAGCCAAGACATAGGAACAACCAAAATGTCCATCAACAGATGAATGGATAAAGAAGATATGGTAAATATATACAATGGAATACTACTTAGCCATAAAAAAGAATGAAATAATGCCATTTGCAGCAACATGGATGGACCTAGAGATCATACTCAGTGAAGTCAGAAAAAGAAAGGGAAATACCATATGATATCACTTACATGTGGAATCTAAAATATGACACAAATGAACCTACCTATGAAACAGAAACAGACTCACAGACATAGAGAATAGACTGGTGGTTGCCAAGGGGGAGGGGGGTGGGGGAGGAATGGACTGGGAGTTTGGGATTAGCAGATGCAAACTGGTATATGTAGAATGGATAAACAACAAGGTCCTATTGTATACACTGGGAACTACAGTCAGTATCCTGTGATAAACCATAATGGAAAAGAATATGAAAAAGATTATATTATTATATATTGTATATATGTATAAATGAGTCATTTTGCTGTACAGCAGTAATTAACACCACTGTAAATCAATTAAACTTCAATTTTAAAAAGAAAGTGTAAGTGATGCTGCTCTTTTTTCGGTTAAGGGCTGCCTTTGCCAGGAAACAGAACAGGATTGGGCAGTAGAAAAGGAACAGTAAGCACACCCTGCTGCCCGCCACTGTCTACCTGAAAAATAAAGCTGACTCTTTAATACCTAAATTCTCACTACCCTTTCCCCTACGCATTACAAAAAATGATTAGAAGATCCAAAGATAATTTTGAAGATAATGTGTTATGGTTCAATGGAAAGATAAGATCCAAAATTCACTCTAGCAACTTTCTGAATTTTCCTCTAAATTAAAGTTGAGGGAGCTCACTGATGAAACTTAAGAAATTAAGAGTAAATCACAAGTTCAGCACCAACGCGAACCATCCTTCATTTAGGATGTCTGGACTGTGCACCATGACATCTGTGTGCTGCTCATTACAGAATCTTTACAACAATCATTCAAAGCTGACCTTGCCTTTTTTTTTTTTTTTTTTGCGGTACGCGGGCCTCTCACTGCTGTGGCCTCTCCCGTTGCGGAGCACAGGCTCCGGACGCGCAGGCTCAGCGGCCATGGCTCACGGGCCCAGCCGCTCCGTGGCATGTGGGATCTTCCCGGACCAGGGCACGAACCCGTGGCCCCTGCATCGGCAGGCGGACTCCCAACCACTGCGCCACCTGGGAAGCCCCTGACCTTGCCTTTCTAAAGGACCTTTTGCTTGTCTTAACTGGAACAAAGGAGGCCAACTTGGTGACAACTACCAAACTCTCGACAGGGAGCTGCTTTGAAAAGCAGCAAAATAATAAGTTTGGCTCATCATCAATCTTTCTCTCCACATGATTGTTCTCAATAGTCACAGTAAACTCATTTGATTTTGTTTGTTTGTTTTGCAAGTAACTGATTTGGAAATGGATATTTCAGCCAGTCAAAATGAGAGGGGGAGGAGGGGGTTTTCCAGGAATGAATTCCTCATTCTTAAATTAATAAGTTAACAGACATTGAGAAAAGGTCTTTTTCTTCCGGCTGTAGTCACTGTCTGCCTGTGATGCTGAGCATAGCTGAATCATCTTGAGATCATGGGTCAGAGTAAAATCCACAGGTCAAGGAAGTCAAAGCGGAGATGGGGAAAAGTCTGGGTCCTTACCTATTAAATTAACCAAACTGCCTGACCAATGAACTTTTCATAATGTGATATTTATTTTTGTTTAAAGTAGTTTGAGTCTTCCAGCTGAAAATATCATTGACAATATGCTATCCAGGGACCCCCCTGATGTCTGCACACAAATTTCCAGTAATGTTACAGAGAAAACTGAGATGGAAGTTGATTAGAAAATATTAAAGGCTTACTTCAATTCTGAGATTCTCTGCTTAATGTATAATTCTATGTGTATCACTATTTTTAATGAGTGGAGTTAACTATATAAAAGAAAAGAGAAAACTACCTTGTTGAGTATATACCATATAGGAACTTAATATCTACTCTTAATTCTCAACAATTTCATAAGGTAGATTTTGTTGATCCCATTTTACAGATTAGGAAAAAAGTTAAAAGAATTCAAGCAACTTGCCCAAGATCACATAGTTAAACAGGTGAAAGAGGCAGGATTTAACCACGGCTGGCCTTTCTCCAACATTTTTGCTTTTTTCCAGTATAACATCCAAAGATATTCTACCTTTGTAGTATCCAAATAGCTAGATGCATAAATGAGAATGAGGTTAACAAAGACTGTATAAATAGAACGTGTGAACCAAGTTTGTTCTTTGCGTATTGATTTTGCCTCAGTAGGGTTGGACCTCAACTGAGCTCTTATGAAAATGGAATAATCGGTTATTTTCTAGTGTTATGTGGCATTTTATACACACATTTGAAGATAAAATGTTGTGGGTTTGGAGCAACAGTAACACTGCATGGTGATTCTAAACACAAGTTAAAATAATTCAAATGGGGGGCTTCCCTGGTGGCACAGTGGTTGAGAGTCCGCCTGCCAATGCAGGGGACACGGGTTCGTGCCCCGGTCCGGGAAGATCCCACATGCCGCGGAGCAGCTGGGCCCGTGAGCCATGGCTGCTGAGCCTGCGCGTCCAGAGCCTGTGCTCCGCAACGGGAGAGGCCACAACAGTGAGAGGCCCGCGTACCGCAAAAACTAAAAAAATTAATAAATAATTCAAATGTAGGGAGTTTCATTAATTCTTCTTTATTACTTGGCGGGGGACATCTGATTTAATGCTTTTGATCCTGTGCTGGAACATCAGAGTGGGCCAGCAGACAACACTGGGGGTTCTGCCACTTGCCTTCCATCCTGAAGCTGTGGAACTACAGAATACGTACTAATCTTCTCCATTAAATCCTGAGGGAAGAAACAGAATCCTGCCTCTGACAGTCGTTTCTATGTAATGTTACTGCCACGTCTGGAGAGTGGGAGAGAGCACTGCCCGAGGAGGTGGGTGAGGACAGCCCAGCTCTGCCTCCTGCCAGGCCTCCCCAGTCCTCGGCCTACAGCCCAGCCACAAAACGGGTGAGAAAAGCTCAAAGCACCAAATAAAACTAGGGAGGAGAGTTACAGAATGCGAAAAAAATAATTAGACCAAATAAAATATGGCCTTAGATGCCGACTTTTTTTATTATTATTATAACCAGTCTGCAGGGTAAAATTAAGTCGAAGTCTTAGTAAGTTCAATGAGGATTTCTCTGAAATGTATTTTCCATGTATTATATGATGTGGTAACGTCTCCAAGGAGCTATAAAAAATGAAAAATGCTAATTATTCTGTACTTCAAAATCATAAGTAGAAAAGACTTAGGCATTAAAATTACATTTAGAACTTGCGTTCATTTAGAGTTTTAAAAAATGACAACACATAAGTGTTTTATTTAAAGAAAATTAGACCTAGTTATTCTGTAGAGCAAAGTGGTCTCCCTGGATATTTGCTTTACATTGTGATGCTTGTCGCTGTGAGTTTTAGGACATTATACATTTTAACACTTAGTTATATTTTGTCCTCTTTCATTAGCCAGATGTCCAGTTCGTATATGTCTTATTTTGCCAAAAATTGTGAGTTATTTGATGGTAGTCAATGAGCCATGTAATTTAAAAAAAAGAAAAGCAAAAGCACAACTCAGCACAGTAAAAAACTCAATAACTGCCCAATGCATAAAGGACTCTACTAAATGTTTTCCTACAGTTGTGTTTAAAGTTAACGCTAACCTATATTTTCTAGGATTCCAGGCAATGAGACAACATAGTTAGCTAAAAACAAAAGAGTCGATTACTCTGTTTTTAGTTTTTTTAAGGAACCTCCATACTGTTCTCCACAGCAGCTGTACCAATGTACTTCCCACCAGCAGAGTAGGAGGGTTCCCCTCTCTCCACACCCTCTCCAGCATTTATTGTTGGTGGATTTTTTGATGATAGCCAATTTGAGGAAACACAGAGCTACCATATGATCCTGCAATCCCACTCCTGGGCATATATCCAGAGAAAAACATGGTCCGAAAGGATACGTAGACCCCAATGTTCATTGCAGCACTGTTTACAATAGCCAGGACATAGAAGCAACCTAAATATCCACCCACAGATGAATGGATAAAGAAGATGTGGTATACATATACAATGGAATATTACTCAGCCATTAAAAAGAATGAAATAATGTCATTTCCAGCAACATGGAAGGACCTAGAGATTGTCATACTGAGTGAAGTGAGTCAGACAAAGACAAATATTGTCTGATATCACTTACATGTGGAATCTTAAAAAACTGATACAAATGAATCTATATACAAAACAGAAATGGACTCACAGACATAGAAAACAAACATGTAGTTACCAAAGAGGAAAGGGGGGCAGGGAGGGATAAATTAGGAGTTTGGGATTAAAATATACACACTACTATATATTAGATAGATAACCAACAAGGACCTACTGTATAGCACAGAGAACTCTGCTCAGTATTCTGTAACAACCTAATTGGGAAAAGAATTTGAAAAATAGATACATGTATATGTATAACTGAATCACTTTGCTGTACACCTGAAACTAACACAACATTGTTAATCATCTATACTCCAATATAAAATTAAAAGTTTAAAAAGAAGAGTCGATTACTGCTGTTTGCTTACATTTTCCCTTGCAGTGACTTTAAAAACAACAACAACAACAAATGCCTCAGGCTAGTGGACAGAAACAAGCACTATCAATCAACCAGCAGAGGAGTATTAGTTGAGTAGCTTCTATATTTTCCACATTGAATGGATACCCAATATCCCCCTAATTGATTATGGTGTTTTCTGTCAACTGGCATCAGTCATTGATTTTTTCATTTCCTTTATTTTTTCTGATAAGGAAATCATGACATTTCAACTTAAAACATTGCTTAAATTTAGTACCAGTATAAAGTAAGATAAAGTGCTGATGTTTACATTTAAGCTTCAGATTTGAGAACTGTCCAAACCGATATGAATAAATTGCCACAGGGGAATTCACCTTTTAGCTGTGTAGCACAGCTAATTGATGTAGAAAATACTCTGGTTGGCTTCATGTTACTTGTGTTGGGTGTCACACGTGCTATGATAGGCTCAAAGTTCAACTGTATTTGAATATTTTTACCTCAAAAATTAAGTTCACAAATTCAGCTCAATAGATAAGAGCCATGAAATGTGTAGTCACTGACATTTAAATTAGGGCATAGTGGCAGAATTTTTTTCTTTTTCATAATTAGGGCCAACTACTAAACTGATCACTTTAAAGTAGAGTTTAAAATTCACAAATTGGCATATTTACATGTTAAAAGCTAGTGAGCCAGAGCTTATAGCATCTACCAAAGACAGAAGAGTCTGTGATGTCTTGGAAACACCTAGACCACTGTGCTAACAACCTGATACACAGTCCAAAAGAAAACCGATTAAAGCAGCAGCAGCAGGAGAGGAGGAGGAGGAGGAGGACAAAGCTACTTGTTAATAAGCTGTGCGTAGGTGAATGTGGAAGTGGGCACTCGTTGATGTCAGGTACAGCGCCCCCTGGTGGCCATATTTTACCTACAGTGGCGGATGTGGGGCAGGCAGGGGGCGTCTGCTGACAATGGCACCAAGCACACGTTTATAGAAATAGTATTTAAAGGTACGCTAAGTAGCTTTTAAAGTACCTTTTTTTCCTGAATTACATCACTAAACAAGCTAATAACTTTGATCTGGCCTCAAATTGTAACCCTGAAAATTCTTAGTGGGAGGAAATTTGTCCTTAATGTGAAAACTTTAAGCATGCAGGAAAGAAATTCATGCAGTTAAATATAAAGAAGCTCATAGTGTATAATCTTTTGCTAGTCTTTCTTAAAAAATTATAATGTTTTCTAGTATAAAGTTACTAGATGTAAGACCATATATAGGCTTTTTATCATTATAGTTTCATTTTTAAAAAAATCAAAAACAGTTTTACAAGTTTGCCCGTGGGCTCAAGTGCTATCTGAGTATGTTATAATTAGTTTGTGTGTAAAATGCATTTCAAAGTAAGTTCTTACTTAAAGGGATATATATCTCAAATGTGTGGAGCTGCTAAGGCTCTGTTTCTATTTTGAAAGGGTATTAAATACAGTACAAGGGCACCCCCCCTTTAAGAAGCCCCAAAATTAGCTATTTAACAACCCAAAATAAATGATTCATTTGGTCTTTATAAATCTGGGGAAACTATGATGTGAAATCTAATGCCCTGTACTTTTTATGAAAAACTGCCACCCAGTGGACATTTTATGCAAAGGCAGCTTCTTGCTTAATACCTTGATGGACAAGATGCTTAAAACAGCTGTTTTTACACTACCTTTAAGTTATTTGCTGAATGGCAAACCAGTAACCCAATAGCTAGTTAATTACAAAGCGGTAGGGAAAAAAAGCTTAAAGGCTTAAAATGTGAACATAATAATTCTGTGATTTTTTTTTTGTATTTTACAATTTGGCAACCAGTTCAGTATTAATTCTGTTATAAGCAAAATGTCTAAGTAAAACTTATGTCCCTATATGTCACTTTCCTTATTTGTAAAAGGAGATATTATCAATAGTATCTACCTCACAGGGCTGTTACAGTATAAGGAAAAAATAAGTCAATATATAAAGCTCTTAGAACTGCAATTAGCACAGAATTGCTCAATTGTCTCTAGTCCCATTGGGTCAATGATTTTCAACTGGGTGAGACAAGGTCCTCATCAGGCCTAATCAGGATTTCCTGAGAAACTCTCAAATTGAAGCCATTTCCTCCCTTCAAGGTCCCCTACAATCCCTAGTGTGTCAAGCTGCCATCTCCCTTCCTTCCTTCTCCCAGACTCACATACTGAATCAACCCACCCCAAAGGTCTTTACCGATTTAAAAAAAAAAGGGTTGATACAGGTGTATCACTGCAAACAACTTGATCAGAAACCTGATCTAATAAAAAGCTAACTGCCCTAACTTATAGAAGCATTAAAATAAAAGGTGGGACACTTTGTAAACACTGCAAAGAGAGTACATAAGGTTCCTATTGCCACTGTAACAAACTGAGTGGCTACAAACCACATAAATTTGACCTGGAGATCAGAAGTCTAGAATGGGTCTCACAGGGCTAAAACCAAGGTGTCCGCAGGGCTGTGTTTCTTCTTGAAGCCCTAGGAGAGAACTGGTTTCCTTGCCTTTTGCAGCTTCTAAAGGTGGTTTCCATTCCCTGACTCATGGCTCTTCAAAGCTATCAACTGCAGCACTCTGACCTCTGCATCCGTCCTCATATCTGATTCTCCTGCCTCCCTCTTTCTATTCTCACATCTGTAAAATCTCTTTTGCCTTGTAAGGTAACAAGGTTACAGGTTCCAGGGATTAGAGGTGGACACCTGTGAGGGACCACTGTTACCCCTCCCGCTGAGGTAACTATGTCAATATACAACAAGAAGAGTAACAGGTGATCTGGACTCCTGGGAAACAGTGTGAATTCACGATGTACTTAAAGGAAATCATCAATAGTTAAAACCACACACAGAAGTAGCTAGAGGGAAATTAATAGACAAGGTGAAACTCAAAATACCATAATAAAGGGTTTATTTCAAAACATTTTTTAAACCAGGGTGGTAATGTAATACCCACTCTCTAGCTGTGTGACTTGGGAAGTTTAGTTAAAGGCTCTTTGAGCTTTGGTTTTCTCAGCTATAAAAGGAGTTAATTATAGTTACAGGTAGAATGCGTACCTGATTGCCTGATACAGTCACCATAATAAACTGGTAATAATTGAATTCAAAATGATTTAAAATTGACTTTTCCAATGCTATTGATAGAACTTGCTAAACATCCCAGGGAGCAATGTGAGTCCGTACTAAAATCATCATTTTTTAATCAGGCTCTTACTCCGTGTTTGTATTGGTTTTTGTCCCTTTAATTGCAAGGCAGTGCCACAGGGTAAAATGAGCCCAGAGAAATTCCTAAGACTAGTAATACTATTAGGAGCTAACAAGCAGTGAGCGCTTAAAATTCTGCCAAACACAGTTGTAAATGTTTTTACGGATTATGCATTTTAATCCCCACAATGACCCTATCAGCATATAGCTCGTAATTTGTCATCATCTTGGCAGGCCCCTTCTCTTGCTGAAACTTCTGACTCATTGGCAGGTTACACAAAACTGAATTGTTAATCGAAGGAAAAAAAATCAGTGAAACGGGATGTAATACAATTTCAGGAAGCGTCTGAAATCACCATCTAAACTGAGCAGCTGAGAGGGTGTGTGTTCCGTAGAGCCACTTGCCTGCATAACCCACTTTCAGGGTAATGTATTTTTTTTTTAATTGTTTAAAATTTTTACAGGCAGAAGCCCCAAAGGCAGGAAGATCACCTAAGTGTCAGCCTTCAAACCAAGAGTACGTGTGTAGAGCAGGTTTTGTCATCTTCCTCTTACTTTGCCCTACACTTTCTGTCAGAGGCTGCTTCTGTTGAGTAGAACAAGCTTCTTTTGGCTTCCAGATTAGTCATCCTCCCTAAATGCTGCTTCTAGTGAATTGAGTAAAACAGGGACCAGAATTGGATATTCTGTTGTTTGACAAGGAAAGCAGAGTTAGGGGAAAACCCTCCAGCATAAATGCCATCACTAGGGATGAACCCAATGAGGGTCTCATGTATCTTGCAACGTGGACTGTACATTCAGACCCTCACTGCATAGCCATGAACCAATCAATAAAAGAAAAAAATGAAAATATGTACTTTCCCTTTAGGGAGTGCTTCAACCAAAGTGAACTAGTAAAGTATAGATATACGTAGTTTTCTGAAGACCAGTAATTGGGATCATTTTTACCATGGGAATTATAAATAACCTAACAAAGGACACAGAAAATGGCCCTAGGATTACAAACTTTCTTTTTCATTAATATGATAAAAAGGGTTTGACGCATGGTGGCAAGAACTATTATTTAGTAGGAATTAAAATGAACCCTCAAAAAGAACTTTGGGAACCTCCAAGAGTTAAAAAGACCATGAAAAGCAAGTAGAGAACATCTCCTTCTTCCTCAATATTATCTGCTTTACGTCAATTACAAAAGAAAGTTAGCAGGGGGACTTCCCTGGCGATCCAGTGGTTAAGACTCTGTGCTTCCACTGCAGGGGCTACAGGTTTGATCCCAGGTCAGGGAACTAAGATCCTGCATGCCGCAGGGCATGGCCAAAGAAAAAGTAAGTTAGCAGCAAGAGCTGTGCAAATGTGCACGCAAAATAATTAATAGGGCTTCCCTGGTGGCGCAGTGGTTGAGAGTCCGCCTGCCGATGCAGGGAACACGGGTTCATGCCCCGGTCCGGGAAGATCCCACGTGCCGCAGAGCGGCTGGGCCCGTGAGCCATGGCCGCTGAGCCTGCGCGTCCGGAGCCTGTGCTCCTCAACGGGAGAGGCCACAACAATGAGAGGCCCGCATACCACAAAAAAATTTTAAAAATAAATAATTAATAGACTACGATGTGACTTGAGTGTCATTGAACGGCCGATATGAATAAAATTAAGTCCTAAAAGTACAGTAGCTGTGACATCTGAAACTATGACCACAAGGTTGGTTCTTTGAAAGCCTTTTGGAAACATACGCATATTTACTGGATTCAAACTAACATTTTTACCACCTACTGCCACTTGCAATGAGATTCTCTAAGGAATGGAAACAGAACAGGTATGATTTGACATGGAGAAGGGTAAAGATGCTCTAAGGAAACAGACAGTGTGACTTGGGGGACTCAGCATTGAGTCCAAGAGTTCTCAGCTGAAATATTTTGTTCATTTGCTCATTTAGCACAGCATTTAAAACATAGGTAAGACTCAGTACATGTTTATGGAAGGGAATAGTAATCGTGATGTTGATGAGAATGATTAACACTTGACTACTCACTATGTGTCAGGCGTTATCTGAAGTGCTTTACACTTTTTAAGTTCTTTTAATATTTTCACCTACCCTGTGAGGTAAATACTGAGGAAGTTCAGGAACTTGCCCGAGGGCGCCCAACAAGAAGGCGTAAGAGCCAGAAATCAAAGGGAGGCAGTTGGGGTCCGGAGCACTAGTTAGGAAGAGAGGGAGGTCAAAGGGAAGGGAGAGAAGGATCGAAAGAAGACTCATAAAAGGAAAAAAGGGGGGCTTCCCTGGTGGCGCAGTGGTTGAGAGTCCGCCTGCCGATGCGGGGGACGCCGGTTCGTGCCCGGTCTGGGAGGGTCCCGCATGCCGTGGGGCGGCTGGGCCCGTGAGCCATGGCTGCTGGGGCTGTGCGTCCGGAGCCTGTGCTCCGCAGCGGGAGGGGCCACAGCAGTGAGAGGCCCGCGTACCGCAAAAAAAAAAAAAAAAAAAAAAAAAGGAAAAAAGGGACTGGGAAAAGAGGGAGAGTGGAAGCTCTGCCAGTTCTGCTTGCCTCTGATCTCCCCCAAAGTTCAGCATCTGAGGCAACGGTTCCCCACTAGAAAACACAGTCACCTGGATAGGCACATGGCGTTCGGAAGATAAAGGAAGCAAAATACATAGAAAATACACAGGCAGAGACCCCACAAACCAGAGTTAAAAATGCAATGACTGAGGGGTCCTTAATTGTCCGAGGGCTGGTCTAACTCAACATCGCCCCTCCTGCCCTCCAGGTGGGATAGGAGCTGGGGAGATCCGAGGCACCTACACAATTGCTCAGGGAAAGGAAATGTGACTGACCAACAATCAACGTAACCAGAAACACTCCTCTAGGAGGCGAGGTGTTTAGCCCTCTTGTTTCGTGAGCAAAACGTTTTATGTCTCATCGCAATAGAAGGCCACTGAACTATTAGAATTTTATTTCATTTTCTTCCATTTCTTTTCAAAGACCTTTCGATATGCACTGCAGTCTAAAATCGTCCTGGGGAACGATGTCAAAGGAATGGTGCCATCCTTTGCCCGTCCATACTTTTGCATATTTAATATAATTAGTTTAAATACCCTTTCCTACAGTGTCAAATACTGGGAAACAATTTACGTAGGTAGGGTAGAAGATGGACTTCCAAGCTCTGAAACCATACTGCAGAAGCAACCTGACCCTCCAAATCTCTCTCCCGTCCCCTGGCTTCAATTTGAAATCCCTTTAGCAGAAAAAAAAAGCCTTTTGTTCTTACATAAGATATAGTATAAATTTTAAGTCCCCCTGAAAGATGCAAACCATTTACTTAAAGTGATACTAAATTACAATCAACTACTACTAGCTTCTTTGTGGGTTCACACATTTTAAGGGTGATAGAACAGAGCAGAAGAGCCCTGGGAGTTACAGGAGGGAAATGAGCAGTGGGCAACTGAGTAGAGATGAAAAGAGAAAATGGCAGGATGTAAATGTCACTTAGGGCCCAATTTTTCCTAAACTAGATTTAAACACTGTTGAATACGGGTTTATATTATTTCAAATCCACTTGTTTTGGGGGTTGATTTTTTTAAATCTAAGAATGAAGTCATTTTGTTCTGAGCGAAATTGTTTACATTGAGGAAGCGGTGTCAGGATGTCACCGCCCACACCTGTGGTCAAGCACTGAGCAGATCAGCACTGATGGGCACAGAGGGACAAGAACACGTAGGGGTGCAACTATGGCTGGGGGACATTAAGCTCCAAATGCCAAGAGGTTTGACCAACAACCCAAAAGTGTTCCATCCGGGTTTGCTGAGCCAGAGACCTTGGGGCATTAGCTCCTGCCTGGGCAAGACGACTCTTTGCCAGGTAGTGGTGAAAGCCGTGCAGCAGCCCAAGGAGAGCATCTTGCCTGCCAACCCTGGCATCTTCGTTCCCTAGCAACGTGCCCTAGCAACAAAGGACTTTCACTTTTGTGCTAGCAGCTGGACATCAGCTCGCCAAAGATACATCTCAATTAAATCTGGACTTTAATTCTTTTCCTCTGCCCCTGACCTGGAACTATAATGTGATTAATCTAGTATTGGTTTGGAGTACTTTTTTTTTTTTTTTAAGACAACTTTCCATATTTACTTTCAGTCTTTTTTTAAAGCATGGCATTGTTTTTATAATGCACACACACATATATTCATGTATGTGTGTATGTATATTTGTATGTCAGATAATGAAAATAGGTCAAAAATCAAGTATAAAAACAAATCTGCTGAAATCCTAACACCCAGAAATAACCATCATGAACATCGGGTTAATGACATTCTAAATATACTTCTAAGCATACATGCAGATATAAATACAGATAGAAGGATTAAAAATAGTTTTATAAAAATAGGATCATTCCTCGGGCTTCCCTGGTGGCGCAGTTGTTGAGAGTCCGCCTGCCAATGCAGGGGACATGGGTTCGTGCCCCGGTCAAGGAGGATCCCACATGCCGCAGAGCGGCTGGGCCCATGAGCCATGGCCGCTGGGCCTGCGCGTCCGGAGCCTGTGCTCCGCAGCGGGGGAGGCCACAACAGTGAGAGGCCCGCATACAGAGGAAAAAAAAAAAAAAAAGGATCATTCCAAAGATACTATTTTAACATGAAGGCTTAAAATTTCAATCTTGTATTGAAGGCCCCTCTATGAAGCATGAAAACATTCACCCCTAATGTGTCTCACCCTTTCCACCTGCCCCCGTGTCTCCATATTTGTTACTTGTGTTACATTTACTTATTACTTTAAAACATTCACATTGTCCTAGAACAATAATTTCCCTGTTTGATTAGTATAAGAGTATGTTATTTCTTTATTGGCTTAGTAAGAGATATTATCCCGCATGCTACTGGCTTGTGAAATTAGTAGAATTCCTAATTCTACTAGGAATGACCGAGCCTATGCTATGTCAACCTATGGCATAGACAACCTATGGCAAAGACAATCTCAGTCTCTGAATATAATTTGCCACCCCAGACAAAATAACATTTCCCATTCAGATTTAAAACATACCTAAAGTATCATATGTGGTTAAGAACTTAAATGAAGATTCAGAGCACCTGGATTTGAAACCCTGCTCTGCTATCAACCAGGTGTGAACAAGGGCAAGTGCCGCTCCACGTTTCAATTCCCTCATCTGAATAGGTTAACAATAGCAGCATTTCATAGGGTTGCTGAGATTAAACATGTAAAGCTTCTAGAAAAGTGCCTGAGATACAGTAAGTGCTTGATAAGTGTTAGCTACTACTATTGTTGTTGTTATTACTTAACACAATAATTATTTAGATATTATTATCGTTATTTTGTAAGCATGATTGGTCAATAAAAGGAAGAGCTTCTCATGCACCCCAATGTTCACTGCAGCACTATTTACAATAGCCAAGACATGAAAGCAACCTAAATGTCCATCGACAGATGAGTGGATAAAGATATGGTACAATATATACGATGGAATATTACTCAGCCATAAGAATGAAATAATGTCATTTGCAGCAACATGGATGGACCTAGAGATTATCATACTAAATGAGGTAAGTCAGAGAAAGACAAACATCATGGCATATCACATGTACAGTCTAAAATATGATACAGATGGACTTATTTACAAAAGAAATAGATTCACAAAGAAAACAAATTTATGTTTACCAAAAGGGAACGGGGGGCAGGGATTAATTGGGAATTGGGGATTAACAGATGCACACTACTACATATAAAATAAACAAGGACCTAGTGTATAGCACAGGGAACTATATTCAATATCTTGTAATAACCTATAATGGAAAAGAATCTGAAAAAGCATATATATATATACACACACACACATATGTAATTGAATCACTTTGCTGTAAATGTGAAACACTGTAAAAATAAAACATTAAAAAATTAAAAAGAAGCACTTCTTATAGGTAACATTTCTCTGGGGAGTTCTTTTAGTCTTATTAAATCATGTAGTACTAATAGGTATAGGCACAAAATATAATACTTACGACTGTTTCTCTTAACATATTTGTTCTACTGGCTGCCGAGGTTATATCAACTATACTTAGAGGCTGTTTACTGATCAAAAAGATGTGAAGCTAATCACAGTTGCTTGGAAGCTAGAAAGTAATGACTGTCACTAGGCATTTTTAAAGTTATTTAATAGAATTTACAAATAGTGACATAGAGTCATTAAAGAATAGAACTTTTATCTTTTTTAGGTAAGGTTATTTATAATGTCCTTCTAGAAATTGATGAATTTCAATGATGATTCTCCAATTCAATTTTGTCCTGCTTGCATCATTCATTCTGATATTATTGAATGTTAAAGGAAAATATGAAAACGAATTACTTGTAGAATGACTTCAGAATCATTGGATTTAGAGCTGAAAGAGACCTTGGGAATCATACACACTTCCATCTAGAGAAGCCATGTGTCTTGGGTAAGGTGCTACATCTCCAAGAAGAGGAAATAGTCCTTCCTACATCTGACTCTGTCTTTTTTTAAAATAAATTTATTTATATTTATTTTTGGCTGTGTTGGGTCTTCACTGCTGCATGTGGGCTTTCTCTAGTTGCGGCGAGTGGTGGGCTACCCTTCCTTGTGGTGCACGGGCTTCTTGTTGCAGTGGCTTCTCTCGCTGCCGAGCACAGGCTCTTAGAGCACAGCCTCAGTAGGTGTCGCACGCGGGCTTCAGTAGTTGTGGCGCACGGGCTTAGTTGCTCCGCGGCATGTGGGATCTTCTCAGACCAGGGCTCGAACCCGTGTCCCCTGTGCTGTCAGGAGGATTCTTAACCACTGCACCACCAGCGAAGTCCCTGACTCTGTATTTTTATACACCCAACCCTATGTGTCTGAGAGATTTCTTACCATGTATATTCCCGGGAGCCCAGGGGACAAATATCTCCCTCCTGGGTTTTCACCCAGAGTAAACAAAAAGTCACACCACAGTATGTGAAGCCGTGCTCTGTTGCCACTCAGATGTCACCTCTTCACCAAGTTCTCTCCTGACCCCACAATCTAAAATTAGCCACCGATACCACCACCGAAATACCACATGATCTTTCATCCCTTTTACCTGCTTTCATTTCCTTCAAAGCACATTTATGATATAAAATTATTATTGTTATTGGAAATTGGTTGGCTGGTTGTTTAGTTTATGTCCCATCACCCCCACCAGGAATGTAAACCTCAGGAGAGTAGGGGCTGCATTTCTCTTGTTCACATCACATTGCCAGTACCTGGGACAATACCTGGCATATTTCAGACGCTCAGGAACACTAACCCCACCTTGGCCCACATCCTAAGTGGGCATATACAACTTGGACTTCAGTGTTCAGCCCTGAAAGTTGATATGTGGAATCTAGGAGAAAGATAATCTTTCCTTGTCTAGGTCCACGAGTTATAGGAATGATGTGGGCAGGGCTAGTCTGAGGTTAGCTCTTTGCCAACTAAAAGGAAAACATGAGAAAGATTCCAAGGAAAGGTAAGAACCAAGAAACCAAGGGGAAGAAAGGTATGCAGGGGAGACAAAATTTTACCCTGCTTCAGTTTTCAGCTGCAACTTGTTAACAAAAAGACATTAACAAGAGAAGAGCAAGCAGTGTATCAACATGCAGCTGTGCCTATCACGTGGACAAAAACTAAAGGAAAAGTAACTCAAAGTGCTGCTTAGATTCCAGCTTACATAACATCCTTAACACAGAACAATACTTTATAGAGAAGTGATAGGACAAAGCACAGCAGTTTCAGGCTTCCAAGGGTGGCATACTGAAGGGAGATAAATACATGGGAGCAACTACTAAAGGAAGGTTTGTCTGCAGATTCCTCCGGAAGGTCTCTGGGCTGATAAATGTGCCCCCAGTAAAAGGAGAATTTATTTCCTGCAGAAAAGGGGGAGCTTTTCCTGGGTTTGCTGTTCAAAATAGTTTTATGTCAAAGAGGAATACTTTGGGGTGACATATTCTGGTTTCCTTCACATCTCTGATCCAACCAAACCTGAAACTGTATTAATTCCCAGTTGCTAAAAACAGAATTACCATATGATCCAGCAATCCCACTCCTGGGCATATATCCAGAGAAAACTAATTCAAAAAGATACAGGCACCCCTATGTTCATAGCAGTGCTGTTCACAATAGCCAAGACATGGAAACAACCTAAATGTCCATCAACAGATGAATGGATAAAGAAGATGTGGTACATATATACAATGGAATACTACTGAGCCATAAAAAAGAATGAAATAATGCCATTTGCAGCAACAGAGATGGAACTAGAGATTATCATATTAAATGAAGTCAAGTCAGAAAGAGAAAAACAAATACCATATGATACCACTTACATGTGGAATCTAAAATATGACACAAATGAAACTATGAAACAGACTCACAGACACAGAGAATAGACTTGTGGGTGGTTGCCAAGGGGGAGGGATGGAGTGGGAGTTTGGGGTTAGCAGATGCAAACTATTATATATAGAATGGATAAACAACAAGGTCCTATTGTATAGCACAGGGAACTATATTCAATATCCTGTAATAAACCATAATGGAAAAGAATATAAAAAGAATATATATATATATAACTGAATCACTTTGTTCTATAGCAGGAATTAACACTGTAAACCAACTATACTCCAATTAAACAAAATCTCCTTTAAAAATCCCAGTTGCACAGCCCTAAGATTTATTTGCTTACTTTATATAAATGCTGTTCCTGTCATTTGCAAATGAAAGAGTCTCAACAGTGGAAGTTAAGGTTAAGAACAAGTTCAGACCTCAGCCCTGGTTGGTGTTCTTATTGTGATATTTTGATGGATGTAGTTTTGAGATTTCTCTTGATTGTCTTCAGGTTTTTTTAATTACAAGGGAACAAAATCAAAAGGAGGGGCGCCTATTAATCACCACCGACTTACTTATTACTGAGACAACATGTGGAAAAATCAGTTCATTGCAAATGTTTCCCGCAGGTTTGCAGATTTTAGGCAATTAACAAAAGCTACTATAATTCACACAAAGGTAACATTCACTGTGTTGCCAATAACTCATTTTTAAGAATTAGGCTCTGATTGTGTTCAATTTTGTGAGAAATTTAAAACTGCAGAGTAGCACATGTGCTATTTCCAGTAATAACCTATTGACATGGAAGCAGACAACATACAGCATCTAAAGGCTGTCGGGGCAATTTGGGGTATATGTGTGAGATATGTTTGCAAGTTGGGTACCTGCTACTTAAACATGACGAAATGGATACTGGAAAACACAAACAGCATATCTCACAGGAAATGAACAAGTTAAAAAAAAAAACTCACCACCAAAAAAAAAAAAAAAACCTCACCACACCTGAATGGGCCCTGGCCCTGTATAGGTATCAGGGTCGGATCCTCTTATTCTTACATGGAGAGCTTCACTAGCCCACCAGAGCAGTTAGACCTCCAACATCAAGGCGCAGGCAACCAGACTGTCCAGCAACCAGGACTCCCACATTTCTCTTATGGGAAATAACCAACCCAATCTGCCCCACGAAACCTGGCAAGGCAGTACAGAATCCCTAAGCTCTGCCTTCAAGGTCAACATGCCCATTTGCATAGGTTCGGGCTCAGAAATAGAGAGACACCTTGTTCCCTCAGATCGTGCTCCTGTGACCTGACCACTGCTGACCTTTGCCCTATTCCAGGTCCCTGGCTGCCCTGAACTGTCTGGAACAGGCAGACGTTGCACACACTGGGCAACCAGGCCCCAACCTCTTGCACAGCCTCAAGAGAGATGGGAGCCAATTCCTTCCAATGGTTGCAAAGCAGCATCCGCAAATGGGCTACAGTCAGCCCTCGCCTTGTTCTAGGTGCCTGGCTTCCCTGACCGCCAGTCATGCGAACTGAGGGCCCTGGGCAGGCCTGTGGAGCTAAGTCCAGGCTCCAAACCCCTGCAGAGCCTCCAAGATGGAGGGCACCCACTCTACAAAAATCACTTTGAGGCTGCAGCTGCAAACGGGCGACCTGTTCCAGGTCGCTGGCCACCCCGAACTGCGCTGCACGCGCATATGCAGTACGCACCCCCTTCAGCAGCTTTTAGGCAGCCAGGGCCCTCCAGGCCTGTAGAAAGAGGGCCGGGCCCCCAAATTTACACACCCTCTAGGGTAAGAGAGCCCAGACCGCGAAAATCACTCTGAAGCACAAGTAACAAATTGCCCACCGTCATCCCTACTAGGACTTGCTGCCTGAGCAGGTCCCAGGCTTCTCCAGCAACCAGGAGCATCTAACGGAATATCACGGCCCGCCCGCCGGACCCCGCCCTGCAAAGGCAGTGGAGCAACCCTCCGTTTTGCCTTCGGAGGGAACAGTCCCCACAGGTAAATTAGGTCTTGTGATTAGGCATATGCCTTGTTCCTCAAGGGATTGCTTCGGTGACCCGGCATCTCCCTGCCTTTGCAAGTCCCGGGCTCCCCGCAACTGCACCGCATGCTCATGCACAGTACACGCCCCTTCAGCAGTCCTTGGATGATGTAGCCCTGATCTAGGCCTGCGGAGCCAGGTCCCGGCCCACACCTGCACAGCCTGCAGGGTGGAGGGAGCCCTCGCTGAGGCGGCAGATGCAAATTAGCAGCCGTAAGTCCCCACCTGGACTTGCTGCCTGAATGGCTCCCAGGTGCATGCCAGCACGCCCGCCCCAGCCCTTTCAGGGCAGTGGAGTAACCTCGCGTTATTGCTTCCGGGGGAACACTCCCCACTGGGTAGGTTAGGCTTTGCGATTAGGCTTACACCTCTTTTCCAGCAAATGCCCACTACTGACCCAGCTCCTGCCACTTGTTCCATTCCAAGTCCCTGGGTATCCCGAAATGAGCTGCAAACGCATGCGCAGTACGCACCCCTCCTGGAGGCCTTTGGCACCCGGGCCCTTCAGGCCTGTGGAGCGAACGCTCGACTCTGCCCTGGCAAAGAAGTCGAGTTCCCTTGCGTTTTGCCTTTCGGAGGAATAGGCCCCACTGGGTAGGTTAGCGCTTGTGGCTACACGTGCACCTTGTTCCCGAGAGCCCGCTCCTGGGACCCAGCGTCTCCCTACGTTTGCCCTGTTCCAGGTTCTGGCGCCCTGACCTGCTCTGCACGCTCAGGGGCAGTAGCACCCCTTCTGCAGGCCAAGGGCACCCCAGGCCCTCCAGCTTCTGAAGGTAGGTCGCGGCCCAAACTCCAGCACAGACTCCAGAGTGGAGGGAGTCCACCCAAGGAAAATCACTCTGAAGCAGCAGAAAACAATTGGCGACCATCTCTCCTCTTGTCCCCCAAGAGCCTGTTCCTGTTCCTTTTCTCGCGACCTTTGCTTTGCTTTCTAAAAGTCCCCGGCTACCCTGGCCTGCCCTGCACGCGCATCCGCAGGACTTACCTGGTTAGCGGTCCTCGGGCAGCGGGGCCCTCCAGGCCTGTGGAGCTCGGTTCAGGTTCCAAACACCGGCAGAGCCTCCACGGTGACGGCCACAAACACCCCGAAAATCATTCTGAGGCTGCAGCTACAAACTGACAACCGACAGTCCTCATTTAGACCTGCTGCCGGACCAGGGCTGAGGCTTCTCGAGAAATCACGGCTCCAAGCAGTCTCTTATGGGTCAAACCCTGGTGAGCCTGCGCGGCCCCTCCCTCAAACGGAACTCGAGTACCCTGGCGTTTTGCCCGGAGGGGGAATACGCTCCATTGGGTAAGTGAAAATCACTGTGAAGCTCAGATGCAAATTGGCGACCTTCAGTTCCCAATTGAACTCCCCGCCTGATTGGGCTCCGGGCTTCTCCAGCAACTCGTGCTCCCTCCCAGCGGTCGCTTGGATACCTGGCCAGGTGTTTTCCATCAAGGCAGCACGGTGCCCACCTGCTCTGCCTTAAGGATGATTATGCGCACTTGTGTAGATGAGGGTTTGGAATTAGGCAGAAGCCTTGTTTCCCTCAATACTCCGCTCCTGTGCGCCGGCCTCTCCAGTCCCCGGCCCCGTTCCAGGTCCCAGGCTACCCTGGGACGGGCAGCGTGCACCTTTTGAGCCAGCCTTGGCAGCTGTGGCCCTCCGGGACTGTGGAGCCAGAGCCCGGCCCCAACCTCCTGCATAGCTACCAAGTGGAGGGCACCCACCAGGCAAAATCACTCTGATGCGGCAGTGGCAGGCTGGCCACGATCAGTCCCCGTTTGGACTTGCTGCCTGACGTGGTCCTGGGCTTCCCAGCAACCAGAGCCCCCATGAGTCTCTGATTGGAGAATACCGCAGTCTCCCGACAGGCTCACCCCGGCAAGGAAGTTGAGTAAACTTGCATTTTGCCTTCAGGGGGAATGGGTTGAGAGGTCTGGGTTTGAGATTACACATGCTCCTTGTGCTTCAAGACCTACTTGAGAATGGACTTGAGGATATGGGGAGGGGGAAGGGTAAACTGTGACAAAGCGAGAGAGAGGCATGGACATATATACACTACCAAACGTAAGGTAGATAGCTAGTGGGAAGCAGCCGCATAGCACAGGGAGATCAGCTCGGTGCTTTGTGACTGCCTGGAGGGGTGGGATAGGGAGGGTGGGAGGGAGGGAGACGCAAGAGGGAAGGGATATGGGAACAGATGTATATGTATAACTGATTCACTTTGTTATAAAGCAGAAACTAATACACCATTGTGAAGCAATTATACCCCAATAAAGTTGTTAAAAAAAAAAAAAAAAAGATCCGGGTCCTGTGACCTGACGTCTCCAGTTCCCCGGCGAGGCTGAACCGGGCTGGACGCGCTTGCGCAGTACGCACCACTTCAGCCTGCCTTTTTGGCGACCCGCGCTCCAAGCCTTTGGAGCGAACTCCAAGCTCCAAACGCCTGCATAACCTCCAGGATGAGTGAGCCCACCCCCTAGAATATCACTCTCAGATGGCAGTGGCAGATTACCCCCAGCCCCCATCTGGACTTGCTTCTGATTGGATCCCGAGCTTCTCTAGTAAATAAGCCTCCCAGGTGTTTCTTATTAGAGAATATTCTAGTCAGCCAAGACCGTCAAGTAACCTTGCGTTTTACCTTTAGGGGGAATATTCCCCATTGGTTAGTTTAGACCTACGATTAGGCTTACCTCTTGAACCCCTGACGCCGGCTACCGTGACCGGGCTTCTGCCGACTTCTGCCCAATTGCAGGGCCCTGGCTACCCAGGACTGTGCTGCAGGTGCATGCGCATTACGCATCCTTTCAGCACTCCTTGGGCCTTCGGGACTGCCTCCACCGGCCGTTGTAACTCTCCAGGCCCCAAACACCCGTAGAGCTTCCACTCTGGAGCGCACCCACCCTGCAGAATCACTCTTGAGGCGGCAGGTGCAAATTGGCGACCGTCAGTCCCCGTTTCGGTTTGCTGCCTGATAGGGTCCCAGGCTTTCCAACAAAGAGGGCTCCGAGTGTCTCTTACTGGAGAAAATATTGACCAGCCCGCTAAGCCCCACCCAGGCAAGGCAGTTTAGTGCCCTTTTGTTTCGTCTTCAGGAGGAATATTCTTTATGTGGTAGCTTAGACCTTGCGGTTAAGTTTGAGATACCCCAGCCAGCCTGAGCCCGACCCACTCTGGCAAGGTAGTCTAGTTCCTGCCAGCACTGGAGCAGCTTAGGACTTTGCATCAGGCGGATGCCTTGTTCCCCCAATACCCTGCTCAGTTGCCCTGGCCTCTCCTGACTGGTGACCCATCCCAGAACCCTGGCTTCACTAGCATGCAGAGTATGACCCTCTCCCCAGGCCTTGGGCAGCTGGGCCTCCCACACACACAGTCCTGTGGGACCATGGCCAGGCCCCGCTGTGCAGATATCCTCCTGGCTGGAGGGGGCCACCCTGGCAATATTATATGAAGCTTTGGCTGCAGGGGTGGTGACAGTCAATCCCATTGGATTTTGCTGCTTAATGAGTCCCAGGCCTCTCCAAGAACCAGGTTTCAAGGTGTCTCTCATCCAGGATGCTGTGGTTCCACCATGCAAAGTTTCAGAGTTCCCAAGTTATGTGTCTTCAGGGTGATGGTTCCCCTCCTCCTGCCCCAGATTTCATAAAACCGCAGGAACTGGGCTTCCCTGGTGGCGCAGTGGTTGAGAGTCCGCCTGCCAATGCAGGGGACACGGGTTCGTGCCCGGTCGGGGAAGATCCCACATGCCGCGGAGTGGCTGGGCCCGTGAGCCATGGCTGCTGAGCCTGCGTGTCCGGAGCCTGTGCTCTGCAACGGGAGAGGCCACAGCAGTGAGAGGCCCGCGTACCGCAAAAAAACAAACAAACAAAAAAGCCGAGACTCAGAAAGTGAAAGAAACGTGCACGAAGTTACAGAGCTAATAAAACAGCAGCGTCAAAATCAGAACTCACAGTAAGTCCCAGGAAACTTGTTTGGTGAACTTTAGGCCTTTTTCTTTGGTGGGACAATGTGAATTATTTTCCTATAGTGATGATTCTAATTTTAATGAAGTAGTACTGGCAAAGCAATATATTTCTTTAAAGAAAGGTATTGTTTGAACATATGTGAGAACATAAGAAATTACCCTTACTCTTTTATTCAGTCACTATACATTGCTGACAGAGCTGATGTGAACAAATTCATGGTATGTAGCTTCAAGACAGACACTGATAGGGACTTCCCTGGTGGCACAGTGGTTAAGAAGGCACCTGCCAATGCAGGGGACACGGGTTTGAGCCCTGGTCCAGGAAGATCCCACATGCCACAGAGCAACTAAGCCCATGGGCCACAACTACTGAGCCTGAGCTCTGGAGCCCGTGAGCCACAACTACTGAGCTTTAGTGCCACAACTACTGAAGCACATGTGCCTGGAGCCCGTGCTCAGCAAAAAGAGAAGCCACCGCAATGAGAAGCCCACGCACCTCAACCAAGAGTAGCCCCCGCTCACTGCAACTAGAGTAAAGCCCACACACAGCAGTGAAGACCCAACGCAGCCAAAAATCAATAATAAATAAATAAATAAATAAATTTTAAAAAGACAGACACTGATACAAGGGCACAGTTTCTGAAGTCTGTACATATATCTTGGAGAATAACAAGTTTATAAAGTCCAATATTCTATTTTGGATGTTCAATTCATTAATTTTTCAAGGTGTTGATTCAATATGGTGACACAATCCTAGTATCAGAGGGAGTTTCTTACAAATATATTTTAGCTGAAGGTGGTAATGACACAATATTGCATTATAGAACTAAGAGATGGTTTCTGTGTGTAAATATGTGTGTGTGGATGCATGTGTGTGTATGTGTAAATGCGTGTGTGAATTTGTGTGTGATGTATGCATGAAGATACGTTGCTTATTGTGATTAGCCACTTATTGTGTTTAAGTCAAAAAACTTCCAGATTTATAATAAACTGTGCTGTTGTGGTACTTATGTACATTCCAAGGAAAATTTAACACATATATTTCTGATTTGCTTAATCTTAATTCATCAAAACATCATTTAGTAAAAGCTGTTCCAATTTCAAACTGCTTTTAAGATTCATTTTGGGTTTTTATTCTCTCAACTAAGAAAGTTTTCTAAGAGCAAAGAAAATTCAAAAAGTTTAGTCTGAAATGTGGTAGCCACAAAGCTTTTAGCAGTTCTAATTTGGAACAAATTCCTTTTCTTCCCTATAAAATATAACACTAAGTCACAACTCTCCAGCATGGCATACACGGCCCTTTGTAATGTGCATCTGATTTCTCTATTTTTCCTTCTTACCATACCCATCTATTCCCTTAGTTCTTACCCCCAGCGCCTCCCAACCCAAGGCAATCACCATGTGTGTAATAATAGAAAATATACACATATTAGTCTCTGCTCCCAGTTCCTGGCATAGAACTCCTGAAACCCTTGTAATTTCCTGAGTAATAGGAGTGCCTTTTGTTCTAATGAGGTGACTTTCATGGGCCCTGGAATGGGTCCTGCATGAGGGGTGGTCACCAGGAAGACCAAGCTATGATTAGAAGCTTGAAATTTTCAGCCCTGCCCCCCATTTTCTCAAAAAGGGAGAAGGGTCGGAAATGGAATCGATTGACCATGCCTCCATAATGAAGCCTCCATAAAAATCTCAATAGTATGGGGTTCGGACAGCTTGCAGGTAGGTGAACACATTCATGTACCTGGAAGGTATGCACCTCACCCCAACTTCACAGGGACAGATACTCCTGTCTTGGGAACCTCCCGGACCTCACCCTATGTATCTCTTCATCTGGCTGTTTATCTGTATCCTTTACCACATCCTGTAATAAACTGGTAAATACAAGTAGTGTTTCCCTGAGTTCTGTGAGCCAATCTAGCAAATTAATCAAACCCAAGGGCGGGGTTATGGAAACCTTAGATTTGTAGCCAAGGTGGACAGAAGTTGTGAGTGACCTGGTGCGTGGTCATGCCACCACTCAAGATGGCTGTTCTCTTGCTCTCTGTGCCTCCCCTGCTCGAACTGTTTAGTTCGAGGCCCTGCTTCTCTCATATGACTATCCAATCATCCTAATTATAGGGCTGAATTAGCCCCTGGTAATTGATGAGCCCACCTGACATCAATCCCCCCCACCCCGTAAATGGTCACCTCCTTCTCCCTCAAGTTGTGAAGACAGCTGCTCAATTTACAGATTATCAATTACAGCTCTTACTCTATTCACAATGTGAAGACCACATTACCACCTGGTTATTTTTCAGATGGCATGAGAGAATTGCTACCAATTTATCTAATAAGGGAGATGATGCTGAACAGCAGAGGTTTGCGCTCTATGTGACCATAAATCAAGATGATACGTTGCTAAAACAGCTATCTGGGTATAATGGAAAGCAGATTGTGATGGTAGAAAGTGGCCAACTTCTGCCCAGAGGTTGAATGTGTCTGGAAATCAGCTTGGGAAGACAGAAAATCTCTAATTGAACAGTTAACTGAATAATGACTCTAATGGAGCACCATCCCCTTCAATAATGCTGACAATGAGCTTATTACCCCCTCACCCAGGAAAGACTACTGGATATTCTAGTCACTCGTGGATCTTCTGTCTTTAAAGGTCAGTTACCAGGTTTGGTAGAAATCAAGGTAAATAAATGAGTTTGTGTGTAAACTATGATGAACACTAAATGTAGCAGGACATATGACTGGATGGTGAGGCCTTCAGTAATATTCTCTAATGAACTAACTATAATTGATAACAAGAGGATTATCGTCCCTTGTGCAAGGGAGGTGCAAGGTATTGGAATTGGACAGATAAAGAAACAATATGACACCCCTATGGAAGTAGATAGATAGTATTATCTAATTAAACCTGGAACGTGATGTGTGTAAAACCTTTACTCCAATATCTGGAATATGGTCTGTCCACAAACCGGATGTGATACAGAATTCACTGAACCATGGCTGTCTCTAGTAACAACCCAGTCAGTGAGGGTGTGTGGTATATGAAAAAGATCTTTTCTGTCGAGAAGGAATGGAGGCTTATGGTGTAATTTAAACGATGATAGGCTTGATGTGTCATTTATTATTTTAATCTCTGCCACAGCTGTATGGTGGACAAAGAATTTTTATTTCATTGGTAGAATTAAATGAATATCAGACTTATGTAAACAGTGACCACCATGAAAAAAAATATTATTCAGATTAAAATCTACCACTTACTAATACTTATAGAAAAATTTGAGAAAAGTTTCTTTACATGTTCTCTGCAAAATGGCTCTTTAGTGGCTTTTAGAAACCACAAAAAAAGAAGCTTTAGCTCTCATGTTATAATAACTTATTATAAAATGATATTAAGCCTGAGCTATTGGTCAACCAGAAAAGAATAATTAGGATGTGCTGAATGGAGACAGGTTTGGAGTAATACTCTTCTCTCTACCTAATTGTTCTCAAAATAATGGTTATAAAATAGGATGAAATTTTTCCTAGACCAACCTTTCAGATTCTTTGGGAATTTTTAATATTCAAATTATATTTAGCATTGATATATTTATTCATTTAAGTAGTCTAATACTTTGGCTGATATGTTAACAAAATCTTTTACTAACTTTTTCTTTTCATCATGTGAGCTCAATCTGAGACTTGAAGAAAGACTATTTCTGATTTAGATAAAGGAGATCACAGTTTCAAACTACAGTGATATTATTTCTTCTTTAAAACATAGTTAAGAAGTGCTTTCTCAAAATTTCATGTATAATGGTACAGATTTCTTTGTCCACATATTTTCTACTAAATTAAGTATAAGATGGTGGTACTTTTTTTTAAGTACCAATTAAAAATCTTACTGAAATGAAGTCCCCCAAGTTATTCTATATTCTTTTTATTAAGATGTCCACTACACTTAGATTCTTGGACTTTTAGCAAAGCTATAAAGAAAATGTGGTACCTCTGAAATAACGAAATTCATGAATATTTCTTCCAAGAATGTGAGGCAGAACTAATGCTCTCTTAAATGATATAAAGAAAATAGTATCAATTATAGGGGAAATGCTTCTATATTTTGTGTTTTTATAGGGACAAACCAGATCATGGGGCATAATGTTACAGTTTGAACACTTGAAGAATTGTTCTGATTCCTTCCCTTTTTTCCCAAACCTTGTGATAATGGAATGGGATTTGGATTTATAGTTTTCAAACACTTTTATATAATGATTTATTAACCTTTAGTGAAAATTCAATATATATTGACTAATGGTTATAAGAGACCTTTACTCATTAATAAGATTTTTTAAAAGTACTCGACTGAATATATTAATCAATAGCATCATCAGAGAAATTGTTCCAAAATAGACACATTATCACCAATGTAGTCTAAGTTTTAGTTCTTGCTACATTTAAAGGAACTATTGGTATTCAGTTTTGTATAAAAAGGAACCACATATTTATATCTGGTTGTATTTAAGATTTCAAACTTTATGGGGTATCCCAATCTACTGTGTCCTATTTCAATAACCCACATTTCTGTAAATCAGAAATTTAAATTAAATGTGTTGCACAACATCAGGAGTAAATGGGAAGAACAACCCCAACCATGGGAATTTCCTCTGGACAATGTGAAATCATTATATTGCTTCTTTTCTACCTATGGTGAAAATGTGGGAAGAAAAGTCCTAAGAACTTGATTGAAGCTAAAGAAAATTTTATTTCAAAACTTTGTCCAATTGTTTGTCTAAGGGTGATGATATAACTATCCCTTGGAAAGTTACAAAAATAGGACTGATCTCTTAAGCATTGGTAGGCACTGGCCATGGCCTAGTTGATAAACTTTTCCTATAAGAGGCTAGATAGCAAGTAATTTAAGCTTCTCAAGCCATATGGTCTCTGTCGTGACTACTTATCCCTGCCATTGTAGTGCAAAAGCAGCCAGAAACAAATAGGTGTGGCTGTGTCCCAATAAAACTTTATGTGCCTGTAAACTTTATTTACAAAGACAGGTGGTGGGTCAGATTTGGCCTGTGGGCCATAGATTACCAATGACTGGTCTAGAAATAAGAAGATAAAGAAAGGAGAACTGGGGCTTCCCTGGTGGCGCAGTGGTTGAGTCCACCTGCCGATGCAGGGGACACGGATTCGTGCCGCGGTCCGGGATGATCCCACATGGCGCGGAGCGGCTGGGCCTGTGAGCCATGGCCGCTGAGCCTGCGCGTCCGGAGCCTGCGCTCCACAACGGGAGAGGCCACAACATGGGAGGCCTACGTACCGCAAAAAAAAAAAAAAAAAAAAAGATACCGAACATATTCATTATCCTTGTGTGCTTTTGTAATCCCCTTCTCTTTCCATCTCCCTCCCCCAGAAAACCACTGATCTATCTGCTTTCTAAGACTAAAGACTGGTTTACATTTTCTAGCATTTTATATAAATGGAATCACATAGTACATACTCTTATTCATTTGGCTTTTTATACTGAGTGTAATTATTTTGACACTCATGCAGGTTCTTGTGTATAGCAATAGTTCATTCATTTTTATTGCTGAGAAGTTTTCCTTTATAAGGAGTGGAACTGTTTATTTATTCACCTGATGATGAATAGTTGGATTGTTTCTGGATTTTGGCTATTACAAATAAAGCTGCTCTGAATATTTGTGTGAAAGTTTTTGTAGGGACATATGAAGAGTGAGTTGAATGGTGGTCACCAAAAGATATGTGCAAGTCCTAATCCCTGAAACCTGTGAATGTGATCCTGTTTGGATATAGATTTTTTTGGAGATGTAATTAAGGATTTTGAGATGAGATCATCTTGTATTTAGGATTTATGGGACATAAATCCAATGACTGGTGTTCTTATAAGAGAAAGGAGGAGATTTGACACACAAAGACACAGAAGCAAAGGCCATGTGAAGGCAGAGTCCGAGATTGGAGTAATGCATCTACAAGCTAAGGAATGCCAAGAATTATTGCAGCCACCAGCTGCTAGGAGAGAGGCATGGAACAGATTCTTTCTTACAGCCCTCAGAAGCAATTTTGTTGACACCTTGATCTTGGACTTCTAGTCTCCAAACTGTGAAAATAAATTTCTGTTAAGTCACCACTCTTGTGGTAGTTTGTTATAGCAGCCTTCTATATATAGAAGTTAATATAATATGCTTTCATTACTTTGGGGTAAATACCTAGGAGTGAAATGAATGGATCATATGGTAGGTGTGTGCTTAACTATCCAAGAAATTGCCCAACTGTTTTTTACAAAGTGGTACCATTTTACACTTTCATCAGCATTGTGTGAGAGTTCTAGCTGTTCCACATTTTTGCCAACATGTAGTATGGTCAGTTTTTAAAATTTCAGCCAGTATATTATGGGTATATAGAAAACTAATTGAGGTTTTAATTTTCTTTTTTTTTTCTTTGCATTACGCGGGACTCTCACTGCTGTGGCCTCTCCCATTGCGGAGCACAGGCTCCGGACGCGCAGGCCCAGCGGCCATGGCTCACGGGCGCAGCCGCTCCGCTGCATGTGGGATCCTCCCAGACCGGGACACGAGCCCGTGTCCCCTGCCTCGGCAGGCGGACTCTCAAACCACTGCGCCACGAGGGAAGCCCTTAATTTTCATTTTTAATGATTAATGTTGTGAAGCATCTTTTCCTTTGCTTATTTTGCCTACTGTATATTTTCTTCATTAAAGTATGTTATTAAATTTTTTGCACATATTTTATTAATTATTTGTTTTCTTATTATTGATTTTTTGGGTTCTTTATATATTATGATTAAAAGTCCTTTATCAGCTCTATGACTTGCAATGGGTTCTCCCAATCTATAGTTTGTCTTTTCATTGTCTTAAAAGTATATTTCAAATTTCAGAAGTTTTTAATTTTGATGAAGTTTATCAACTTGTACCTTATGGATAGCACTTTTGGTCTTGTATTTAGGAATCTTTGCCTAAATGGAGGTCACAAATTTTTCTCCTATGTTTTCTTGTAAAAGTTTTATATTTTTAGTTATATTTAGGTGTAGTCAATTTTCAGTTATTTTTTTGTATGAACTGTGAATTCTGGATCAAATATCTTTTTTAAAGTATCAAATTGCTTAGTAAAATTTGTTGAAAAACTGATTTTTTTAAACTGAATTACCCTTGCACCATTGTTGAAATCTGTGGTTCTATTTTTGGACTCTATTCTGTTCCGTTGAATCAATTGTCTATCTTTACACCAATACCACATGATCTTGATTTCTATAGTTTTTAAATCAGTCCTAAAGTCAGGTAGTAGAACTTTGTTCTACTTTTTAAAAGTAATTTTAGCTATTCTAGGACTTTGTATATCAATATGAATTTTAGAATCAGCTTGTCAATTTTTACTTAAAAAGTGTGCTGGAATTTTTTTTTTTTGGAATTTTGATGCATTGAATCTATTGGTGAATTTCTGGATAATTGATATAGTGAGACAGATTAGTACATCGTCCATTTTTTTGGTCCTCTTCAATTTCTTTCAACAGTGTTTTATGATGGCCAGTGTACAAGTCTTTGACATCTTTTTCCAAATGTATTTCTAAGTATTGTTTCATGCTATTGAAAATAGTAGTGCCTTAAAATTTTTTTCTGTTATTAGTATATAAAAAATTCATTGGGCCTCCCTGGTGGCGCAAGTGGTTGAGAGTCCGCCTGCCGCTGCAGGGGATACGGGTTCGTGCCCCGGTCTGGGAGGATCCCATATGCCGCGGAGCGGCTGGGCCCGTGAGCCATGGCCGCTGAGCCTGCGCGTCCGGAGCCTGCGCGTCCGGAGCCTGTGCTCCGCAACGGGGGAGGCCACAGCAGTGAGAGGCCCGCATACCGCAAAAAAAAAAAAAAAAAAAAAATTCATTGAATTTTGTATACTGATCTTGTATCCTGCCAACCTGTTATACTCACTTGCACTTTCTAGTAGCTTTAAAAAAAATAGATTCCTTTGGATTTTCTCTATAGATGATTGTGTCATTTTTAAGTAAGGATAATTTGTTTCTTTCTCTCCAATCTGGAGTCTTTTGTGTGTTTTTCTTCCATTATTGCACTGACTAAAATCTCTAGTTCAATGTTGAGTACAGTTGGTGCGGAAAGATAATACTCATCTTGTCCTTGGTCTTAGGAGAAAAGCATTCAGTCACTCTTTAACCACTAGTATGATAATAGCTGGGTTTTCACAAATGTCCTTCAAGGGTGTATCCTTCTACTAATAGTTTGCTGAGAGGTTTTTTTTTTTTTAATCAGGAATCTATATTGGATTTTTTCCAAATGTTTTTTCTGTCATAAACAGTGTTGGTTTTTTTTAAATTAATTAATTTATTTATTTTTTGTCTGTGTTGGGTCTTCATTGCTTTGCTTTCTCTAGTTGAGGTGAGCAGGGGCTACTCTTTGTTGCAGTGTGCAGACTTCTCATTGCGGTGGCTTCTCTTGCTGCTGAACACGGGCTCTAGGCACGTGGGCTTCAGTAATTGTGGCTCACGGGCTCTAGAGCACAGGCTCAGTAGCTGTAGTGCACGGGCTTAGTTGCTCCGCAGCATGTGGGATCTTCCCAGACCAGGGATTGAACTCGTGTCCCCTGCATTGGCAGTTGGATTCCTAATGACTGTGCCACCAGGGAAGTCCCATAAACAGTGGTTTTAATTTTTAATTTCTTAACATGGTGAATTACATTGACTGATTTTCAAATGTTAAGCTAAACTTACCCTCCCAGGATAAATCCCACTTCATCATAGAAAATATTATTCTTTTTGCATTTTGTTGGATTCAGTGTGCTAATATTTTTTTAAACATTTATGCATCTATGTAAATGAAGAATATTGGTCTGTAGTTTATTTGTAATGTCTTTTTTTTTTTGATTCTGGTATCAGGGTAATTCTGGCCTCAGCAGATGAGTTGGAAATTCTTTATCCTTATGACTTGTAGATGAGTTATATAGAATTAATATTATTTATTTCTTAAATATTAGAAGAATTCACCAGTGAAGCCAACTGTGCCTGGAGTTTTCTTTGTGGGAAGATCTGAAACTACAAATTCAAACTCTTTTATAGAAATAGAGCTATTCAGCAGTGATCATTTTCTAATGTATAGTTGTAGAGCTATTCAGTGGTGATCATTTTGTAATGTATAGAAATATCAAATCACTATGTTGTGCATGTGGAACTAACATAGTGTTGTAGGTCAACTATATTTCAAAAACAAACCAATCATGTAGATTATTGACTATATATGAAATCATGTATATTGTGTATGAAAATTGTTGAGGGTAAATCCTAAAAGTTCTCATCACAAGGAAAAAAATTTTTCTTTCTTTTATTTTTATATCTATATGAGATGATGGATGTTCACTATATTTATTGTGGTAATCATTTCAAGATGTATGTAAGTCAAATTATTATGCTCTATACTTTAAACTTATACTGTGTTGTATTTCAATTATATCTCAATAAAACTGGAAGAAAAAAAAGAAATAGAGCAGTTCATGTTACCTCTTTCTTCTTGAAACTTGGTAATCTGTGCCTTTCAAGGAATTTGTCTGTTTCATCTAAGTTGTCAAATTCATTGGCATAAAGTTGTTCATAACATCTTATTTTCCTTTAATATCTGTATAGTCAGTAGTGATGCCCCTCTCTCATTCCTGAAATTCGTCATTTATGTCATCTCTCTTTTATCCTGATTTGTCTGGCTAGAGGGTCACCAGTTTAATTGATCTTTCCAAAGAACTGGGTTTTGGTTATGCTGTTTTTCTGTTTTCTATTTCCACTTTGATTTTTTTAATAGAAGTTATCTTTTTAAAAAAAATTTTTTTTAATTTATTTCATGGCACTAGATATTTTTATCTTTGTCGCGGCAGGCAGGCTCCTTAGTTGCAGCTCTCGGGCTCCTTGGTTGCAGCTCACCAGCTCCTTAGTTGTGGCATGCACAGGGCATCTGGTTCCCTGACCAGGGATAGAACCGAGGCCCCCTGCATTGTGAGCACAGAATCTTACCCACCAGGGAAGTCCCTCCACTTTGATTTTTATTATTTCTTTTCTTCTGCTTACTTTGAATTTACTTTGCTCTTCTTTTCCTAGTTTCTTAAGGTTGACCTTGAGATCACTGATTTTAGACCTTTCTTCTTTTCTAATATACAAGTTGAGTGTTAAATAGTTCTTCCAAGTATTGCTTTAGTAGCATCCCATAAATTTTTATATTCAGTTTCAAAACACTTTCACTTTAGACAATTCCTAATTTCTCCACAATCTCTACATTATTTAGAACTGTGTTATGCAGTTTCCAAATATTTGGGGATAGTCCAAAAATCTTTCTTTTATTTATTTCTTATTGGATTGCATTGTGCCCAGAGACCATAATTTGTATAACTTGAATATTTTAAAATTTATTGAGACTTGTGTTGTGGCCCAGAATAAGTTCTATCTTGGTAAATGTTCTGTGAGTGCCTGAAAAGAATTTGCATTTTGCTGTTGTAGAGTGCCATGTTCTAAAAATATCAACAGGTTATGTTGGTTGATGGTGCTGTTCAAATCTTCTATATCTTTACTGACTTTTCATCTACTTGTTCAATTAATTATTGGAAGAAGGATATTGAAATATTTATCTGTAATTGTGGATTTGTCTATTTCTCTTTGCAGTTCTATCAGTTTTTTCTTCCTGTATTTTTAAGTTTAGATATTAGTTGCATAAATGTTTTCAATTGTTATATTCTTTTTTTTTTTTTTTGCGGTACGCGGGCCTCTCACTGTTGTGGCCTCTCCTGCCACAGAGAGCCCCAGAATCTTACCCATTGGACCACCAGGGAAGTCCCTAGACCATTTACATTTAATAAGATGATTGATATGGCTGGATTTTAACCTATCATCTTGCTAATTGTTTTCTATTTGTCTCATCTATTCTTTGTCCTTGCCTTCTTTTCATGCCTTCTTTTTAATTAATTGAGTATTTTTTTGTTTTTTTTTTGTTTTTTTGTTTCCCTTGCTGGCTTATAAGAGTGAGAGCCTCTCTGGTAAGTGATGACTGAGTAGAGTTCTGAAGAAAGTGAAGGAGTGAGCCCATTGTCTGTTTCAAGGAAAAACTTTACAAGCAGAGAGAAAAGCAGGTGCAGGGTCCTGAAGCAAGAGCCTATTTGACATGTTGGAATAATAGCAAGGTGGGCTTTGTACCTGGATTTGAGTAGAGAGGTAGGAAGGAGCATGGCGAGAAGACTGCAGAGGGATATTGAGAGTTGATAGGTGGGGTATGAGATCATCTCAGACCTTGCAGACCTTTAATAAATTTTTTGGAGGAAGAGTTTTCTCGGAGTGTTCATTGAACTCTGACTGCTCTAGGCAAAAGCCTTTACTGTCATTCCCATCTCCAAATTAAACAAAACCTTCTTTGGATCATTACTGTAATCTGCATAAGGGAACTTCAGGAATAATCTGTTCACACCTATTTTCCCATTTTATATTGTTCTGCAAAAATCTAGCACAGATCATTGCTCATTTTCTATTGTCTTCCTCCAAAATATAACTTTTCCAATGTGTCCTTTGGAATTCATGGTCACTCATCAGGAAAATCCCCTTTTAGCCTCACCCTCTTTTCTGAATGTTCCTAGAACAGACTGAAAGGTGGCTGCCTTGGGGGCGCTGATTCCATTGCTGTTCTCTCAAATGTAGGCTAGTTTCTTCCCTGTAATCTTCATACCATGGGGCTGGAGGGTAGATGTTATCCTGGCCCTTCACTACTGCCTCCAAATTACTGTCCTTCATTTCCCTTAAACTAACATCTTTGATGAGTATACCATCAGGCTAGGAATGTGTATTTTTCTAGCTTTGATCGATGAGACCCAGTGAAACTTCAAGTCCTTTACCCCTTTCTTAAGGCATGTTTTGGATATTGACAAATCTGTTTGAGGAAGTTTTCCCTATCATTGTTTGTAATCTAAAAGCTGTTGTTTTAAAATGTGATATATAGTGTATATCATTAGGGTCATACCCCAAATAAGGGGTGTGTCTACACTTAGAGTGGGTTAGGAGATAATAATAATAATGGCAACTGCAAACACTGGGCAAATTACCCATTCTCCTTCTGGCTCAGTTTCTTTATCTTGTTAACTAGAAGTTGTCTCCTTTCATCTATTCAAAGACATAAGTCCAATAATTATCTTCTGCCTCTCTTGAATTACCTGTTTTTTTGCTCTCTATTGAATGGTTTCCATTGGCTGTGGTTATTACTATTATTTTTTTATCATCTTATGAAGCCTTCTCTTGACCTTACTCATCTGTTTGCTACCATCCATCTCCTTACTGTTCTTTACAGCAAAATCCCACCAATCATGCTGTTTCTCCCATCATTGCACTAGAACTACCCTTATGTACAAGGTCACCAATTTCCTTCATGTTGCTAAAACCAATTGTCAATTCTCAGTCTTTATTTTACTAGACTTCTTATCTCACAGGATCCCATACTCCTTTGGTTTTCCTCCTCTTATTGGTACTCCTTTCTGTCTCCCTGGCTGTATCTCCTTCTCCTCCCAATATCCTAATATTGTATAGTCAAGGGCTCCCTCCTAATTCCTATTCTTGTCTCTTTATATTACACTCACCCCCTTATGATCTCAGGAAGCCTCATGGCTCTAAAAACCATCTATATATTGCTAATTTCCAAATTTTTATTTTAGTAAAGATAACAGTAGTTTCAGTTTGGGTCTCCCTCCCAAACTTCTGACTCCTATATATAACTGCCCACTTAACATCTCGCTTCAATATTGAATACAGTGCCACCTTAAGTGTGGTCCATCCACAAATCATTTGTCATCAGTCTGCAACAAACTAAGTATAAAAATAAGAGAAAGAGTTTAACAACATTTACAGCAATTTGATGCCAGCAGTGGTCTTATCTCATTGCACAGGGTGTAGACCAGTTCAGATGTTGTCAAATTTGCTTGATAAGTTGCATGTGGTGTGAGGTGAGTTCCAATCATGTGCAGTAGAAACAAACATTGATCTCCAATGAATTGGAAATGAAGTAAACTTGTCCTTCACCTAAAACAGTTTGAGAAGTACTGGTTTAGTAGACATCTCAAATTCAACACATCTACAAAAAAAGTAATGGTATTTAAAGAACATTTAATTTATATTTTTACATGCATAAGTCTTTAAATAATATAAATAAATTTAAAAAACTGTCATGCAGACAACCTTGAATCTACTCTATTTACACATACGTACATACACATATACATACATACATGACTGAAAACCCACTGTAAACACTTTAAACAATGTGAAAGTCCACAGAGTTGAAAGGTTCTAACTCTATTTATCACTGCTGACTTCCCCCTTCTGATTCTAATGACTGTTCTAGAGTTAATGTTTCTTCCCAGTTTAATACATGCACCTTTAGATAGAAATTAGTAGACACAGACAATTTGTTTTGCTTTTTTTTTTTTAATAAATGAGGTTGCACTCATAATGCATTATTCTGTGACCTGATTTTTTTCCCACTAATATACTTGGAGACCTTTTCTGGTCAGTTCATATAGATTTGCCCCATAATAATCATAATATGCAACACTTCTAAAAATCATCCCCCTATTGTTGAACAGTCTAGTTGGTTCTAAACACTGCTACAATGAATGTGCACTTCTTGATCTGCACATTGTGCATCTCTACGATATGTCTGTAGGATCTATTCCTAGAAGACAAGAGCTGAGTCAAGGGTATATACATTTCAAAAGTTGATACTCTCAGGCTGTCTTCAAAAACTCTATACCCTTTAAATTCAACTATGCATGAGTGTGACCATTTCAACACTGGATTTTTACCAAACCTCTTAATTTTTGCCAACCTCGTGAGTGAAAATTACATCCTTTTCTGTTGTTTGAGCAAGCATTTCAGTGTTTTCATTAGTTATCATCCCGTCACTTGCCTGTTGATATACTTTCCATATTTTTCCCTTTTTGTCTCCTCAGTTGATTTGTAAAGTGATACACATACAACCAAGTGCTGTGGATTTTTAATCATTTGTCTGATAGATATTGTAAATATTTTTTCCCTTTCTGCTGTCTTTGTTAATGTTTCAATGTACTCTTAAGAAGTAAATAATATCCTAACTTTAAGTTTTATGAGTAAGAAATCCCTTCAGACTCACATTGGTCTGGATACATCAAGAAGCTCTGACCATTTTGGTTTATAAAATAGAGTCCTCTCCCCTCTCCTGATGAGATGTCTTGCTGATAGTTAATAATTACTATGCATTGAGATGAATGTGGTTTCATTTATTTATTTCAGGAAGGATAAGAAGCCTTGTCACAAATAACTCTATGTTGCCTTTTGAATTCATTAAAGGCAAAAATCTGTTAATAAGTGCTCTTTTACATTCTTCCAATGGAAAATTAAACGCCCAGGGATAATTAAATGGCCTTTTTTACCATCTAATTCTATCCTGCAAATTTGAAAGCAAAATTTCAAATCCTTATAGAAATAGATATTAAGGGTTAGAACAAAGACAGCTAATACTGTTTAAAAAGTGTGAAAAATTATTAGTTCAATTCTCCATTAATCTGATCTTCTTAGTATCAAGTGAATATGTGAGATATAGTGAGTTATAGTGCACTGATTTCAAACTGCCTGTCTTCAAATTCTTGCTATGCTATATGCCACCTACATAATTTTGAGCAAGTTTTCTGATCATTTTAAGTCCCACGTTTCTATTTTTAAAATAGTGAAACAATAGTTGTGAAGAAAAAAAATGACAGAAAATATCTAAACCACCTAGCATATGATAAATCCTTAAATACAGATTAGCTATTATTATTATCATCAACTGGGGTAAATAATATTTATCTTATATCTGTAAGTACTGCTATCCTCTTTTAAGTCAAATTTGGATATCATCTCACTGGCATATTTGCCAGCAGAGGATTAAAAAAAATTATTATGACAATGAAAATTTAAAATATACTATCATGTAGGTCTTCATTTTGAATTTTTATGGTAAAATTATAGCAAAACAGGATTCATGCTAAGGCTTTAGTACCACAAACGACTTCTGAAACATAATATACTGTCTTTGTTAGCTCATGGAGCCATCAGGTTAACAAAAGAAATTAGTCGATAAAAGAAAGAAATGGATACATCAACTATACTACAGTAAAAACATTAAATAAAAAAGCATTTAGAAAATCTCCAAAGATAAAATAGAAAGAAATGAAAAATTTTATTCGAGCCAAATTGAAAATTATAACCCAGGAACAGCCTTTCGGAAAGCTTCGAGGTCTGTTCTGCCTATGAGGTCAAAGCACAGCTATACAAGTTTTTGAGACAGAGGGTTGTACATTAAATGATGTATTACTGACAGTTACACAATCCAGATGTACAAGTACAAAGTGAGCGGCCCCAAGATTAAGAAGGAAGATTATCTCCTAAAGAATTGTGACCCTTGATGAGATTAAGAAGGAACGTTACCTCCTAAGGAGGTCCGGGGAATGCAGATGCTCATTCCGCCCCAAAGGGACGAAGGAAGCCAAGAAAAATTTTATGTTTAAATTTTTTTCCCTCTTGCCATAAAATATGAATTTTACTTCACCAGGTATTATAGTACTACCATTTAAAAAATATATTTTAGTAGCCATTAAGGTTTCCAGTTCCAATATATACTGTTTAAAGCAAAAATAAATAAACTTTAAAAAAATGTATTTGTGTGTGTGTAACATTAGTTGAGTACTTACTATAGTCCAGAAACGTGTGGCACTACACTGCCTAGGGGTTTTTTTTTTTTCCTTGTTTTTGTCTTTTGTTTTCTTCCCTGCTTAACGAAATCAAACTGCTTGGGAGAGTAGGGATGAGATGGAAAAGGGTAAGGTAACGAGTTTGCTGAGATAAGCGCTATAAAGTTTTAAAATCCCCAAATTTTCACCGCATTTCCACCATAAATAGCAATGTAAACATTTAGGCATAACTTCCTCTAAGAAATTTTCCTTTCATCTCCCAGATCCACGTGGAGAAGGGAGACAATAAGGATGCTTAGAACAGCTTGCCCAGACTTGCCCTCAAGTCTGAGCAAATCTGAGTCCCGGGGCTGGAAAATCTGAAATGTAAAAGAGAAACGTGCTGGGATTGCGGGAGTAGGAGGGAAGAAACAGGATCCCATGGGACCCGGCTTTGGTCCAGGAGCGCATTCCGCCACCCCCCCCCCCCCTCCACGCCGGCCGCTGGGCTGGGAAGCTCCTCCTCCCCGTTTCCTTCCTCCGCCTCAAGCTCTGTGGCCTTGGCGGGCGAAGGGCAGAACGCTGCGGTATTTTGTCCCACGCGGCGACCCCTCCTCCCGCCGGCGCTGCGGCCGCAGCGGCTGCGAGGGGGGCAGCGGAGAGCTGACGGCAGGCCACGGCTGGGCGGCCTGGAGGCTACGAGAGGTGGAGGCCCGGCCGCCTTCCCGCGCCACGGGAGCGGAGGGGAAGAGGCGGACGCCCGCCAGCCCCGCCCGGTCGCCGAGAACGTGGGGGAGGCTCCGCGCGCCGCTCGCCCCCCGGCGCCCGCAGCCCTGCTGGCTCTGCAGCCGCCGCCGCCGCCGCCGCCGCCGCCGCTGCCTCCGCCTCGGGCTCCCGCCGCGGGCTCGACGGCCCCGGCCGGGGAGGGAGGGCGGCGGGTGCTGCCGGAGCCGCCGGACATGTCGGGAGGGCACTGCGGCAGCTTCGCCGCGGCGGCGGCCGGCAGCGGCGAGATAGTGCAGCTGAACGTGGGGGGCACCAGGTGAGTCGGGGAGAAGGGGCTCGGGGTGGGGGGATAGCGGGCGGGCGACCTCCGGGGGAGGCCGGGCCCCGGGGTGGGGGGCGGGATAGCGGGCGAGCATGGGCGCCGAGTCGGCGGGGAGCGCAGGGCCCTCCGGGCGGGAGCAGGTCCGCGGATCTCGAGGGGCAGGCGGCCTTGGGAATCACCGAAACCAGGGTTCATCTGGCCGCGCTGCCGCCTTCCTAGAATATCAGCTACGTCCCTCCCCATTTCTAGGGGATCAGGCCGAGAGGAACATTCTATAGCCTTCCTTACCTAACCCTGGCGCGTACTTGAGGAATTTATTTTGTGGAAGCCGGGCCTTGTGGTTTGACTGTTGCAGGTGCACCTGCCTCCCTTTCTCTTTGGTCAACAAGGTAAATCGATTTGCTCGGGCGATAATGCCTCAGTAAGGGCTGTTTGAAATCTCCAAGAATTTCGGTGGAGGGAGTGCCGTAGTTGCGCGGTACGTTGTTATTTATTTTCAGAGTTTCTTGGTGCGTGGCTCTGAAGGATCTGTTCAACTTGTAGGGCAGCGAGTCCAGAAACTGCAGTTTGAAGAGTTGGTTCTGGGAAGCTTTGGGTAGTGGCACCCTGTGGCGCTCTCCTAGTAAACAGACCGAAAGCTCTTCTCTGATCTCTCTCTGGCCTTCCACTCCCTTACTGTGTCTTTTAATAAGCTTGTTGCGGGGGGGGGGGGGAATCATACTTCTGTGGATTTGCTATGGTTTATGAGTCACTCCTCTCGGAAATGGGAGTTTGCCAGCTGTTTCAAGGAAGGGGTAGTTGAGTTTTAGGCTAGGTGGGAGATAAACGATGAAGCGCCCTGGGAGTTAGTGTATTTTGCTATGCTCAACACCTAGGACTTTTTAACTAGTATTTTTAAAAACGCACAACGGCAGCACTGTGAACCATAGTGATAAAAATGTATAGTGTTTGAATAGTTTTCTGAGTGTGCTGGAGAATTCAACACAGGAAACAGTAATGCTTTCTCTGCTCACTCTTTTTTTCCCTCTTATCCCCCAAGCAAAACTGTTTATTAGTTTACAATGTTATTGCTGCTATATAGATTCCGGTTTTATGGAGGGGAAGATTGGTGTCTCCTAATGCAAGACATGGATATTTTCCTAAAATCACCTGAAAATTTTGCTGCTCTGATAACTTATGGATGCAAAAATGTAATACCCTGCAAGAGCTGGCCTTCAAAAGAGTAGCACTGTAGTCATTTAAAATCCCTGCCCTAGTTTCTAATTTCCTTGAAGTTGAGTAATAGCCACTGGGAGAACCACCTGTGGCATAGAATTGAACTCAGCTGTGGAGTGATAGAGTGAAAGTCAAAGGAGAGTTTCTTATGAGCAGAGAAGCACATGGTATAGGTAGGGTCTAATAAAAAAAATGACGAAATTTTATCATTTATTTAACACTTCATGGATGATTCAGAAAGTAGAGAAGATGAGGTTTCATTTAGAATTGTTAATATTATTATTATTTACCAGAAAAACCCTAATGAAGTGAAAGAAAACCAGTGTGGCTCCATTTGTGATTAATTCTGTTTGAATGAGTATGATTTGAGGCCTCAGGAGAGAAGTCTGGGACCAGCCAGTGGGAGACTAGCTCAGCAACCTTAGGCAAATTATTTTTTAGTGCTTCGTTTCCTAAAATGTGTAATGACAATAATAGTACCAGCCTTCCAGGATTGATAAAAAAATTTGAAGCAATAAATGGGAAATACAAGGGTTAGTGGCATTATCTATCAATAGTAACTTTGCAGAATAAATAATTTTATTATTATTTTTTTTTTTTGCGGTACGTGGGCCTCTCACTGTTGTGGCCTCTCCCGTTGCGGAGCACAGGCTCTGGACGCGCAGGCTCAGCGGCCATGGCTCACGGGCCCAGCCGCTCCGCGTCTTGTGGGATCTTCCTGGACCGGGGCACGAACCCATGTCCCCTGCATCGGCAGGCAGACTCTCAACCACTGCGCCACCAGGGTGGCCCAGAATAAATAATTTTAACTAGATTGTTTCCAAGTAAATTTAGTAGGAGGCAAGTAGCATGGAGTATAAATGTGGATATGTTTTGCTGAGGCCAAATGCACGTGATCTTTTTCTTGGCATACTGTAGATATGAGATAAAAACATAGAAAAGGCTTTTCATATATATACATTTCAGAGAATTATGCTTGTCATATGTAATTTTAAATGTTGTAGTTTTCATGAAGTCATATTTGGAACCAGTGAGAGCTTGGGATTTTCCCCCCCTATCTTCCACTTGTTTGGAGAAAAAAAAAATTGGTGGGGATGAGAGTCTAATCCCTTTGCCCAGAAATTCCAGATTACTAAACGCACCCCGAACTGCTGATTTTAATTGAAATTGCTAATATGACTTTAAGCAGACCTGGGTAATTTTCTAAGTAACACAAAATTTAAGTTATTTGGCAAACAATTTGCTGAATAAGCAGTGAATGTGAAAGGTCACAAGTTAGAAGTGATCCTTATTTGGAATTAATTTGATTGCCTCTAAAACACAGTGACTCATTTTTGCTGTGGATCCTTAGAAATTTCAGTTTACCATTTACTGGGTTTGCTTCTATTGATTTGACCAAGTCAGTTTCCTCTAACTAGTTGTAATCTACTTCTCATTTTTTTCTGGTAAGAAATATGCTTGGGAAAATTTGCCATATTTTCTTGAGTAAACTGGCTCCTTTCTTAGCCTGATTAATGGGCACAGGAGCTACTTTAAAACAGTCATGTAATGCTAGAAAATGAATGTGGAGGGAAAGTAAAGGTCTGTTGGGCTCTCTTCTGTGTGAGGACACGTGGTGATGGGGCAGCGAGTCAGAAATACATAGTGCAGTGTGATGAGTCTTAAAATGAAAATATTCAGACATCAGGTGCTGGACTGGATGAGCCCTATATCGAATTCTTTGTCATGCCAGTTTACATCAGTTACTGATTGTTTTGCCTCGGTCTGCTACACGAGGCTTTGATAAAGTTCCCCTCAAATTGGTGGTAATAAGCAGACTTGATCAAATGGCAGTTAACCTCTAAACAGTGTTTACTGAGTGATTTTTGAATGAGTGAATGCAACAGTTGTGAATAGCCCAAGACTATAAAGGAAATGTTAAATGCATTATGTGCAGTGGGATTAATATGAGCTCAGAAAGATAATATAGGATAGTGTATTTGGAAAAGCCATTAAAGAGAAGGTAGAACCTGGATGGTATCAAGAAAGATGGACGGGGCTTCCCTGGTGGTGCAGTGGTTAAGAATCCGCCTGGCAGTGCAGGGGCCACGAGTTTGAGCCCTGGTCCAGGAAGATCCCACATGCCGCGAAGCAGCTAAGCCCGTGAGCCGCAACTACTGAGCGTGCGCTCTGGAGCCTGCGAGCCACAACTAATGAGCACGTGCGCCTAGAGCCCGTGCTCCGCAACAAGAGAAGCCACCGCAATGAGAAGCCCGTGCACCACAACGAAGAGTAGCCCCCGCTCGCTGCAACTAGAGAGAGGCCACACGCAGCAACGAAGACCCAACGCAGCCAAAAATAAAATCAAAACATAAATTTATTTTAAAAAAAAAGATGGGGCTTCCCTGGTGGCGCAGTGGTTGAGAGTCTGCCTGCCGATGCAGGGGACACGGGTTCGTGCCCTGGTCCGGGAAGATCCCACATGCCGCGGAGCGCCTGGGCCCGTGAGCCATGGCCTCTGAGCCTGCGCGTCCGGAGCCTGTGCTCTGCAACGGGAGAGGCCACAACAGTGAGAGGCCCATGTACCGCAAAAAAAAAAAAAAAAAAAAAAAAAAGATGGCTGGAACTTGGATAATTGAACATGAGGTTGATGCAGCTGGGATGGAGATTCTGAAGTGGTATAAGCATGGATTGTTTGGGGATATTAAGAAGTACTGTCTTATTAGAGGGGGAAAACAGTTTGTGTTGGAGAGATGAAACGTGACCTGAAGATAGTATGTTATGTTGAGAATTTTAGACTTGGTGTGGTGCGCTAATTATTGATTCTTCAGTAGATTGGCATGCTAGAAAGTAGTGTTTTAGGAAGCTTTATATGTAAGCAAATTAATTATTTGATTTTATTGACAGCTCTTGGAATAATCTTAACTCTGAATTGAAAGTAGCAAAATTTAAAGGTATTAAAAGTAATGAATATAATTGATACAGCTATAGCTATGCAGCAACTTGTAAATCATTAGCCAGCATGTTAAAGCAAGTTAACTAACATGGAAATTTCAAATCATGTCCTCTCTTATAATACCAGATACTTTTTAATTGCAGGTTTAGTACCTCAAGACAAACACTTATGTGGATTCCAGATTCTTTTTTTTCCAGGTATTTCATATAATTCTTTAGTACCTTTTCTTAAATACAGTTGATTATTTATTAAAACAATAAAAATAAATATTTTTATGTATTGAATAAAAAAACTTAACTCTTAAAATATAATTTTTAAATTGTTATTTTACCTTGGAGATAGGATGATTCATTTGTATTGGTCTTTGATGTTTGAAAGACTTAGAGCATTTTATTCATACTCAGATTTTAAAAACTAACTCTGTCTTAATGACTTCTAGTTTGCTGAGTGGAAGAATTTCAACACTTCGAGATGAAACTGGTGCTGTGAGTATAACAATGTTGATGTATGCTCTAAATTAGATTAAAAAATGCTTATAATGTTTGATCCTTATACTCTAAGAAGACAGGGAAACTACTCTATGAAAGTACTACTAAACTACTAAATGAAAGTATATGTACTTAAAGATTTTTATTTCTTGTCATGAATAGTGTTTCTGTAATTATAGAAGAGAACTTGAAACTGGGAATACTGCATATAGCAATTTAAATAATCATGATTAGAGGGATTGTAGGATCTGAGCTTACATTGTCAAGAGAGGAAATATTTCTTTTAATCAATAATTGAAACTTGAACAGTAAATAGATGAATGTAAATACTAAAATATTTCAATATTATAATGGTAAGATGTTGCAAATTAGTAGAGTTCTACAATTTTTTATTGTGGAGAATAACCTTATGAACTTGTGCAGCAACGGTGTAGTGAGGGAAGTAAAGAACTATTAAATTTCAGTTAAAAAATTGGTTTATAAATTTAAAAAGCAGTTGTAATATGAACAATAACATGTAAAATAAATGTCTAGGGCTCACAAAAGCAAGTAAGACTTTCATTTGGGAGGCAACAAAGAGACCAGAGGTGTTTATTTGTTGTGATGAGATTTGCAGATGGAATAAAGCAGCACAAGCAGATATGTCCATGTGAGATTATAAAAAGGACATCAGTAATTAGATCTCTACAATTCTCTGGTGTTTTCTTCAACTTCTGATTGATTCTAATAAAAACAAAAGCAAGAATTTATGAAGCCAGAAGAACCTCATTCATTGTATATAGTAACTGATTATAATATAAGAAGGTTTATTATTTGCTACCATTCTGCTGTGTAATTGACTTACACAAGCTTTACAAGGTGTTCAATTTTATGGTTAGAGCTTTTGTAATTGGTCCAGAATAGTGTTGGCATACGTTCCTGTAAAAAGTTATCGATTATGTATTTCATATTTTTTAAGCATTTTATTTTCCCCATATGTATTCTGTGGTGCTGTTTGTTATTTTAAAAAATGTTGTTGTTGTTGTTGTTGTCACCCTCCCCTTCACCCTGCACCCAGCCCTTGAGGAAATTGAGATAGTGGTATGTAAAAGTGCTACTGTTGTCCAGTTTGGACAGCAGTGTGCAGTTTTACTTTTCTTGATTGCCTGGTGTGTATTATAAAAGTACATTGTTGTTTTAATTATTCACTTATGAATCACAGACTATGTAAATCACAATCACTGTCACCAATAATTAGTGATCAGATGATGTAAGAAAGTATTATTCATGCATAATGTTTTCAAAGTATTTATTGAATTCTAGAATATTTCAGATAAAAATTTTCCCTTTGGTGTCCCTTTCACCAAAGATATCAATTAAATAGAAATGAGAAAGTGGACTTATTTGATACCATTTTTCCTGCACCTTAAAATATAATCTAACAACAGCTTTTCGGGTGGAGAAAAGACACCACTACTACCACATAAATGCACACGGTTATAACTACATTTCAATTTTAGAAACATTAAAATTTAATAAGAGTGGAATCAAGGAGATATAGTATTTAAATAATTCAGTATTTGTTCCCTAAGTTAGTGTTACAGATATTAAAGTTAGAAGTTTAATTTATAATTTGAAAGTAAAATTTGTAATTCTTTATTTACAGATATTTATTGATAGAGATCCAGCAGCGTTTGCACCCATTTTAAATTTTCTTCGGACAAAAGAACTAGACTTAAGGTAAGAAATGTATCTTTTTAAAGTAAATTTTTATTCAAAGGTATGGTTTTGGGTATATTTTATGAAGAAAAGTATTTTTCCCCGCCCCAAGATTATTTTTGTGTAAAAGTTTCATCAGAATTAAACTGTCATAAATACAGGCCACCATCATCCCTTCCTCTGGATTACTCTAATAGCCTTCTTACCAATTTCCCTGTCTTCATTCTTATATCCCTTCCATTCATTTTTCACACTGTAGCCAAAATTAACTTCTGAAAATATAAATCTAATCTGGTTATTCCTCTGCTTAAAACTCTTATGTGTTACTGGATTAATGGCTAAGGATTTTGGATTTCCTGTTGTTTCTTAAGGCTCTCTCTAATCTAGCTCTTGCTTGATTTCTGTTGCTTCAGCACTTTCAACCCTTTCTGCTCTCAGCTTGATTCTGATCACTTCAATGATCCCTGCTGTGTCTGCCTCATACAGGTGTTCAGAGTTTCCTGTACTGCCGCTACCCCAGTAGTCTATCTTCCATTAGACTTTAAATTCTAAAAGGACAAGTTGTTTACTGTATACCTGTAGGATCGAGCATTGTGCTTGACGCATAGTGATACATTTTTTTTTGGTGGGTAAATGAATGACCATTTAAACTATTTCTTTAACTTTGCCATAGTCTACAATCTACAATGGAAGCTACAATCTAATTTGTATTTTATTGTTCTTTTATTTCATATATTCCTAATGAACTTTCACTTAAGGACCTATTAATACTTCTTTAGATAACAGCTTTTAGAATTCTAATTGTTTCTTTAAGCTGCTTCTTTATAATATTATATAATTTTTGGCTTATATTCACTAGAATATGCGCTCCTTGAAAGCAAAGATTTTTTTGTTTGGTTTGTTCCCTGCTGTGTTCCCAGTGTTGTTAAAATGGCATGTATAGTAGCTGCTCAATAGATATTTATTGAATGAATAAAAGAGTTTGTTGGGGCTTTTTGTTTGTCTATTTCTTGGCCTGGGGTGGAAGTGGGAAGTATATTACTAACTACTTAACTTCTGGGTAAAATTATTTTTAGCATTTGATTAAAGCCTAAATTTACTTCTAGTCAGTGTCCTTGTGACTAATCCACGACTAAATCACCCACGAATGGCAGAACTATAATAGTTTAAATATTTGTATTCACTGCTTTTCTTTCAACTTGCTTCTTTATTTCATTTAGGGAAGGCTAGCAAACTTAAGTTCTCTGAGTAGTACCTTCTAAAAGAAGGTGGGAAGGAATTGAAAAAAGAATACTATGTTCTACTTCTGTTTTTTGCATAAAATTCTTGTATTGCACTTATCACACTGTATTATCATATTTGTCTGTCTTCCCCAGACAAATAATTAGCCAGTGCTACTCTAATGTTAACACAAGTAGTTTTGAAATAGAATAAGAAAGTTTTAACTGTTCTTATTAAACTAGTTACAACCAATTTCACAAATAAAAGTAATTTAATATTGCAATTACATGTATTCATTAGGCCTACAGAATTTTTTTTGTCTGTTGTTTTTTAAGACTTCTTTTTTTAATAGCAGTTTTAGGTTTACAACAAAATTGAGAGGGAGGTACAGAGATTTCCCATGTGCCCCCTGCCTTCATTATCAGCCTCCTCCACTGTCAACATCATTCACCAGAATGATACTTTTGTTTTTTGTTTTTTGTTTTTTTAACAACTGATGTGAACCTACATTGACATCATAATCACCCAAAGTCCATAGCTTACCTTTGGTTCACTTGGTGTTGTACATTTTATGAGTTAGCACAAATGTATAATGACACATGTTCATCTTTATAATACTGTACAAAGTATTATTTCCATAATTTGGCCTTTTCCAGAATGTCATAGTTGGAATCACACAGTATGTAGCCTTTTCTGATGGACTTCTTTCACTTAATATTATGCAGTTAACTTTCCTCCATGTCTATTCATGTTATTTCTTTTTAATGCTGATAATATTTCATTATCTGAATATGCCAGTTTATTTTTCCACTCACCTACTAAAGAGGACATTTTGGTTGCTTCCAAGTTTTGGCTGTTAGGAATAAAGCTGCTATAAACCATCCATGTGCAGGTTTTCGTGTGGTTGTAAGTTTTCAACTCCTTTGGGTAAATACCAAGGAGTGCCGTTGCTGGATCGTATGGTAAGAGTTTTATAGGAACCTCAGACTGTCTTTCAGAGTGGCTGTAGCATTTTACTTTTCCACCAGCAATGTATGACACAGTTCTTGCTTCACATCCTTGCCAGCATTTGGTGTTAGGATTCTGGATTTTGGCCATGTTAACTAATGTGTAGTAGTAACTCATTGTTTTAACTTGCATATGCTTAATGACATATGATGTGGAGCATCTTTTCATAGGCTTATTTGCTACCTCTGTATCTTCCTTGGTTAAGGTCTTTGGCCCATTTTTTAATTGAATTTGTTTCCTTATTGTTGAGTTTTAAGAGTTCTTTGTATATTTTGGATGGCAGTCCCTTATCAAATTTGTTTTTTGCAAATATTTTCTCTCATTCTGTGGCTTGTCTTATTTCCTTGACATTGTCTTTCGTAGAGCAGAAGTTTTTAATTTTAATGAAATCTAGCTTATCCTTACTCCTCTTATGGATTATGTCTTTTGGTTGTATCTAAAAAGGTATCACCATACCCACTGTCATTGAGGTTTTCTCCTAAATGTTATCTTCTTTGAGTTTTTTAGTTTTGCATTTTACCTTTAGGTCTGTGAATAATTTTGAGTTAATTTTTGTGAAGGGTGTAAGGTCTGTGTCTAGACTAATTTCTCTCTTGTTTTTTTTTTGCATGCAGATGTCCAGTTGTTTCAGCACTATTTGTTACTCTATTGTTTTGCTTTTGCTCCTTTGTCATAGATCAGTTGACTATGTGTATGGGATCTATTTCTGGGCTTTCTGTTCTATTCCATTGATCTGTTGTTGATTCTTTTCACCAGTACTACGCTATCTTGATTTTTCTAGCTTTATAATAAAGCTTGAAGTTGGGTAGTGGTAGTGCTCTAACTTTGTTCTTCTCCTTCAATATTGTGTTGGCTATTCTGGATCTTTTGCCTTTCCATGTAAACTTTATAATCAATTTGTTGATATCCATAAAATAACTAGCTAGACTTTTGATTAGGATTACATTGAATCAGATCAAATTGGGAAGAACTAATGTCTTAACAATACTACGTCTTCCTATCCATGAACTAGGAATATCTGTCCATTTTTTCAGTTCTTTGATTTAAGTCATCAGAGTTTTGTAGTTTTCTTCATATAGATTTTGTATATATTTTGTTAGATTTATACCTAAGTATTTCTTTTGGGGGGGTGTTAATGTAAATGGTATTGTGTTTTTAATTTCAAGTTTCTCTTGTTCACTGTTGGTATATTGAAAAGCAATTGACTTTTGTACATTAACCTTGTATTCTGCAACCTTGCTATAATTGCTTATTAGTTCCAGGAGATTTTTGTCCATTCCTTTGGATTTTCTATATAGACAATCATGTCATCTGTGGTCATCAGTTTTATATATTTCTTCCCAGTCTGTATGCCTTTTCTTTTCTTTTCTTGACTTGTGTAAATAAGGATTTCCAGTATGAAGTTGAAAAGAAGTGGTGAGAGGGAATATCCTTGTCTTGTAACCAGATGTTAGTGGGAAGTTTCAAATTTCTTACCATTAAATATAATGTTAGCTATAGGATTTTTTTTAAAGTAGTCTTATCAAGTTGAGAAAGTTCCCCTCTATTCCTATTTTAGTGAGAGCTTTTATTATGAATGGGTGTTGGATTTTGTCACATGCTTTTTTTGCACCTATTGATATGATCAGGTGAGTCTGTTAATGTGATAGATTACATTAATTGATTTTAGAATATTGAACCAGCCTTGCATACCTGAGATAAAACCCACTTGGTTGTAGTGTATATTTCTTTTTAGACATTGTTGGATTCGGTTTGCTAATATTTTGTTGAGAATTTTTGCATCTGTGTTCATGAGAGATATTGGTCTGTAGTTTTCTTGTAATGTCTTTGTCTGGTTTTGGTATTAAGGTAGTGAGGGCCTTATAAAATGAGTTAGGAAGTGTTCTCTCTGCTTCTTTCTCTGAAAGAGAGTGTAGAGGATTGGTATAATTTCTTCCTTCAGTGTTTGGTGGCATTCACCAGTGAATCCTGGGCACGGTACTTTCTGTTTTGGAAGGTTATTATTTATTTATTTATTTATTTTTTTTGCTGTACGCGGGCCTCTCACTGCTGTGGCCTCTCCCGTTGCGGAGCACAGGCTCCGGACACACAGGCTCCGCGGCCATGGCTCGCGGGCCCAGCCACTCCGCGGCATGTGGGATCTTCCGGGATCGGGGCACGAACCCGTGTCCCCTGCATCGGCAGGCGGACTCTCAACCACTGCGCCACCAGGGAAGCCCGGAAGGTTATTATTGATTCAGTTTCTTTAATACATGTAGACCGATTGAGATAGTCTTTCTTGTGTGAGTTCTGGCAGATTGTGTCTTTCAAGGAGTTGTCCATTTCACCTTGGTTATCAAGTTTGTAGGCATAGAGTTGTTCATAGTATTCCTTTATTCTTTTAGTTTTCATGGAATTTGTAGTGATGTCCCCTCTCTTTTCTGCCCAGGCAATATTTTTAAAGCAAGGACAGATTATAACTGAAACCTAAAATGAATCATTTAAAACTCTTAAGCTTCTATTCGTTTTTACTTCTTATTTTCATATTACTTTATTGTAACATCTTTATCTGGGTAACAGCCCTTCTTAAGGCTGATCTTTGTTTTCCTCTGCCTTCTGTTTTGCTTTTGTTTTTGGTTTCTGTTGGGAAGAGTCATTTATCTGAATTTATTTGTTCAGTAAGTATGGATTGCATAACTGTTACACACAAGCACTGTGGTAGGCACTGCATGAGGCATACAAACATGGATCAGAGGAGAACATGCTTGCAGGGAGCTTATAGGATAATTGGGGAGGTTAAAATATGTATAGAAATTATGCTTAAAAGCAATTAATACCATAGGAATGATTTCCACTCTTGTTTGCCTTATTAGATACTTACTGATAATTACTTGTATTAACCCTATAAAGCCCTAATCTCTCATTTAGTCATCCAATTCATCTGTATATAAATGGTTTTTTTAGTAAGAAAACGTTCTTGGTGGTGTGCAGTTTTTTTTATCTATATTTCAGATAATTAAGGATCTTAGGAAAAAAAGTAAGTTTTAAAGCCCTATGACTTTGTTCATTAAGAACATTAAGAACCTAGTACTTTTTCTTTCTGCTTCAGATGATAATCCGAGTTGCCAGTGTTAGAGGATTCACATCATTCATTGGTTTCTTTGTAGGGGAGTGAGTATTAATGTTCTCAGGCATGAAGCAGAATTTTATGGAATCACTCCATTAGGTATGTATCCTAGTATTTTTTATTTATGATTTGACCCCTTGAGCACTAAACTTGCCCAAATGAAATGTGTTTTATATCAGGTTCTAATTTTTGATGGACTAGTAGTCAGTGCTTGGTTTTTGTGGATTTTCATAGTAAAAAGGTGTTGTCAGCTGATTTAACTTAAACATTTTCCTTTTCTTTCCTTATCCTCTTTAACTAGAGAAAATAAAAGTGGAGTACTATTTTTGTGTTTGCATGTACTCTTGACAAGTTTGCTTTGAAATGTTTTTAGTAAGAAGGCTTCTCTTATGTGAAGAACTGGAGCGTTCATCTTGTGGCAGTGTCCTTTTTCATGGTTACTTGCCTCCACCAGGTACTTCTGCTTTATCTATTTAGTTCTTTTTTTAAGTCTTTTTATCATTAAGTAAGTACAGATGTGTGAGTAGGAAAATCTGTTTCTTGATTATTGAGTTTCCTTTGTAAATCTGCTAGAAAAAGTGAGACCTTTAATATTAACAGAAGTTAAGTCGTACTGTGTATTAGGGTAGGGATTTGCCAAACTTTTTCTGTAAAGGGCCAGATGGGTTTGTGAGCTAAAAGATCTCTGTGGCAACTCTTCAGCTCTGCCATAAATGCTACAGAAATGCATGGGTGAGACTGTCTAATAACAGCTTTATTTACGTAAACAGCCATCAGGCTGGACTTGGCCATGGCCAGATTTGCTGACTCCTGTGTTTGAGAACTGGTTGTCGTTCTCCTTTGTGGGACCCCAGGAGCTTTTTAGAGATTTAGCAGTGTACAGGGCAGAGGAGTGTGAGGTGCATGTCATCTCTGCCCCTCTTCAGTGAGTTAGAAGAGTTCGGTCTTTACCTGTGTTGTAGCAGGCTTTTGAACAAGATTTCATTTTGAAAAAGGCTCTCCTGCCAAATAAGAGATGTTTGAAAGTACAAGGCAATTCAGCTCTAGAGCGGTTTATATTAGTAAATAGTACCTAACGCATAGTAACTGTTCCATAAATGTGAAGAGTAGCGACAGAATGAATGAGTTAGTGATTGATTGATTTGGTAACCTAGAGCTAGGTAAATACAGAGTATAATATGATAAATCTTAGTCTTACTTTTTATATATATAACATGATAAGTATCAGAAATCTGTTGAATGAATTTTATTTTTAAAAAATCTCATCTTGTTTTCTATGGCAGTTAATTATTTGCAGTAAATTGGTATATTGGAAGATAAATTTTGGCTATAATGAAATTCACATTTGTTTGTTTCTTAGCCATAATGTGAAATTTTAAATTTTTGGTAAGTGAACTTAGAAATAAACTTATCTTTTTCTTTCCTTTTATAGGTATTCCTAGTCGTAAAATAAACAACACTACTAGATCCTCTGCTGATTCTAGAAATGGACTAAATTTTACAGAAGGTGAAGCTCGAGGAAATGGTACACAGCCTGTTCTCTCTGGAACTGGAGAAGAGACTGTTAGGCTAGGTAAGCAAAGAGTAGATAAATTTAAAAAGTATGTATGTTTTTAGTTCTAGATGATACTGAGTAATTATTTTTAAAGATGTGATTTTTGCTTTATCTCTTTTTTATCTAGATCTACCATTTATATCTTGAAGAATCTCACCTAACATAATTTTTATTTAGAAAGTTCATGACCTTCTGTTAGCTCTAAATCTTTAGAACAGAGGTTGGCAGACTTTTTCTGGAAAGGGCCAGACAGTGAACATGTTGGGCTTCATGAGCCGAAGGGTCTCTGTTGGAACTGCTCAACTTTCATTGTGGCACGAAAGCAGTGATGACGATGTATGCACAGATGTGAATGGCTGTGTTCCAACCAAGCTTTCTTTATCAAAAGAGGCAGAGGACTGGAATTGGCCTGTTAGTCATAGTTCTGCCAACCCCTTCTTTAGAACATAAAAGATTTCTTTTGCTAATATCAACAGGATTTCCTGTGGATCCACGAAAGGTACTAATAGTAGCTGGCCATCACAACTGGATTGTAGCTGCGTATGCCCATTTTGCTGTGTGTTACAGGTATTGTATAATTAATAATGGTTTGCTTTTTATTTTGGGGGGTATTTTTTAATATTGTGATTTTATTTTTACAGATTTAAGAGCTATTTATTTTAGTCATCAAATTTTTTTCCTTCATATTTTGCCCACTTCTGTATCTCCTGATTAGATTTAGTTTGCTTTTATTCTCACAACTAATTTGGTAAATATTATTGATAGCCTCAGTATGTCTTAAATATTGCACATACAGTGTGAATTGTGATATAACTGAGACTATCTTGAAGTTACATCTTGCTTACTTTATCCAGCTTCTCAATCATTTAACTATTGTATTAAATGATGAGGCAGGATTGTTAATGTGAGCCCTGTGTTTTTTGTCTATAATGATTGAGTCTTTTGTACTCTACAGTAGGGGAGAATAGGACCCTACATTGGTCATGACTGCCATATGTTTGGGAGCGAGGTAGTGAAGCAGGACAGTTGTAGGCAGAAGTGATGTAGTTTAACATCTATAATGTGTGAGCTTTACACAGAGGTAGTTTGGTTTTACTAATTCTTGCATTCTCAGAAACTAACAGGGAGCAAGGAAAAGTGTACACCAGTGATTTCTCTTTTTTAATTGGAAAAATGGTAGGATTATTAGTTCAAAATCACTATATGCAATGGGAAATGTTGATGACAGGGAATGGCGTAGAAGAACAAAAATGGTTGGGATATACTAACTTAGACTATGATCCTATTGAATTTAATTGCCAAAATATCAAAAAACATATAAATATTTTGTCACTATTGAATTTAGTTAAGAAAAAGTAGCCACAATAGATTAAAAATATTTAAAATGTCTTCTAAAGTTTACAGATACATTTAAAGGATCTCAGATGTATTGAATAAAAGAAAAACCCTCAGTTTATGAGAGATTTGTCGTATGTGTTAAAGGAAAAAAAAAAGACCTCTTATATCAGTAATCTGCACTTTATATTTTCATTGCAGTAGAGATTTGGTGCACACTTTTCATTTTGAGAGCATTCTATTGATATGTATTTTTAATATTATTTATTGAGTAGTATGAAAAATATTTTTTGGATGATTTGTTTCAGGGATGATTTTATATGAAGCAAGACTGATTTGAAAAAGGGAATTTTTTTTTTAAGAGTGTTGTTTTGAACTTACCAGCTTATGGATCTAAATTGAGAAATGGTTTTATATTTTGCTTTGTTTGTTTAAATATTATGTACACTTTTGGATAGGGGATTCCAAAGGAGTTGTATAACGATTATACCAAGTTATCCAGGTGTAACAGCATAATTTATGTTACTGCACAGCAGTGCTAAGGATTGTGACTTGCCAGACAGGGACACATGGTATTGCACAAAATTTCACTCATTGAGCAACTAATGTAAACAAGATGATGCTGTTACATTTTCCATTCTTTGTTTTTGCTTTTGACCATGACTTTTCTTTGCTTTCACTGAGTGTTGATGATTTCAGAGCAATATGCCCATGCAGAGTGACAAAGGGAAAGAATTAAGGACATATTAGATTTTCTCATGTACAGTTAAATCATTCAACACAATGCCAATAAAAAGATTTCAGAAGGAAGGAAAATATTCAAATTATTTTAAGAGTGTAATCATTTTAATAAATTGTTTCTCCACAGCTTTTTATATCAATAAATGTAAAACCTTAAAAAAGGAAAGAATAGCACAGTGAAATATTTTTCACCTATATTCATTAATTTTCTACCTTGTTAGGTTTTACTTCTATATTTCTTTTTTCTTGCTCAGTTTACAACCTGTTACTTGTATTAATGAAGAGTATTTGTGTAGATTGCTTCCCTTTTGGAGCTTATATTACACTTTAGATCTTTAATCCATGTGGAATTTACTTTTTGTATATGGTGTTAGATTTAGGAATCTGTTTTATTTTCTTCCAAGTGGGTGGCTAATTATGTTCTGATTATTACATAAATCATCCTTTCTCATTGAATATGAAAGCCCCCTTTATCTTGCTTTATATTTATTTTTATATACTTGAATCTAATTTTAGACTTTTTTTTTCCATTGATGGACATTTAGGTTGTTTCCCTGTCTTGGTTATTGTAAACAATGCTGCTATGAACACGGGGGTGTAGATATCTTTTCAAACTAGTGTTTTCATTTCCTTTGAATATATTCCCAGAATTGGAATTGCTGGATCATAGGGTAGAGCTATACTTAATATTTTTGAGGAAACTCTATACTGTTTTCCATAGTGACTGTACCAGTTTACAATCCCACCAACAGTGCACAAGGGTTCCCTTTTCTCCACATCCACAGCAGCATTTGTTATCTTGTATCTTTTTGATGATGGCCATTCTGACAGGTGTGAAGGGATATCTTACTGTGGTTTTAATTTGCATCTCCCTGATGACAAGTGATGCTGAGCATCTTTTTATGTACTTGTTGGCTGTTTGTATATCTTTGGAAAAATGTCTATTCAAGTCCTTTGCCCCATTTTTTAATTGGATTATTTGGTTTTTTGCTGTTGAGTTGTATGAGTTCTTTATATATTTTGGATATTGACCCCCTTATCAGATATATGGTTTGCAAATATTTTTCCTATTCCATAGGTTATTTTTTCACTTTGTTGATAGTTTCTTTTTCTGTGCAGATGCTTTTTTCGTTTGATGTAGTCCTACTTGTTTATTTTTGATTTTGTTGCTTGTGCTTTAGGTGTCGTTTTCAAAAAAAAAATTATTACCAAGACACATATCAAGGAGCATTTTTCCTGTGTTTTCTTCTAGGAGTTTCATGGTTTTAGGTCTTACATTTAAGTCTTTAATCCATTTTGAGTTTATTTTTGTGAGTGGTGTAAGATACAGGTCAAATTTCATTCTTTTACAGGTGAATATCCAATTTTCCTCGCACCATTAATTGAAGAGAAAATGCCTTTTCTCCATACACTATTCTTGGCTCCCTTGTCAAATACTAGATGACTATATATGCTTGGGTTTATTTCTGGGCTCTTGATTCTGTTTCATAGGCCTATTTGCTGATCATCTTAATTATTCCCTTCATTATCTGCTGAGAATTCAGAATAGGAGACTGAATATTTTTGTGTGTTGGGTTAGATGGAAGAGAAACAAGATAAAGCATTTTTATGTGTTAAAGAGAAAGACTTGCATATATGTTTAACTTCACAGTTTAACCTTTGAGAGGTAAAGTCAACTGCCTTTCTAATCAACTTGGCAGTGAGGTGTTGGAAAGAAAACAGTGAAAGTTATATCGAGAAAGGTCCAGTAGAAAATAAACAATGAGGGATTTTATGCTGATATACAGTGTGTTTTTTACAAAAAAAAAAAAAGAAGAACAACATAGGCAAACAAAATTGCTCTAACAAATGTAGCTCATCCATCTTGACCACAAAGAAAGAATCATTGTGTCCTTATATTTCTGCCTTCTTATGGTACCCTCTCCAAACCACAGTTGTGTTTTTAGTTGGAGGGTCTCCTAACTAACCTCCAAATCCCTCTATCTGGCTGGGGTCCATCTCTTGAAGGAAAATAGGCAAAGGGAAACCCTAATTCACAGAATCTGGTGTGACAAATCATTTCAGCCCTGAGCAGAAATTATGGATTTGGGAGTGGGAAAAGGAGTGGGGAGATGTGGGAAGGAGGGAGAGCTCTTCAAAATAAGATAACTCAGCTCTAGAGTTATGAGGTATCCCCTCACACTTGTCAGAATGCCCATCATCAAAAAATCTACAAACAGTAAACGCTGGAGAGGGTGTGGAGAAAAGGGAACCCTCTTGCACTGTTGGTGGGAATGTAAATTGATACAGCCACTATGGAGAACAGTATGGCAGTTCCCTAAAAAACTAAAAATAGAACTACCATATGACCCAGTAATCCCAACACTAGGCATATACCCTGAGAAAACCATAATTCAGAAGGACACATCTACCCCAATGTTCATTGCAGCACTATTTACAATAGCCAGGACATGGAAACAACCTAAATGTCCAACGATAGATGAATGGATAAAGAAGATGCGGTACATATATACAATGGAATATTACTCAGCCATAAAAAGGAACGAAATTAGGTCATTTGTTGTAGAGATGTGGATCGACCTAGAGTCTGTCACACAGAGTGAAATAAGCCAGAAAGAGAACAACAAATATTGTATATTAATGCATATATGTGGAATCTAGAAGTAGGGCAGGAATAGAGACGTAGAAGTAGAGAACGGACATGTGTACACAGGGGGAAGGGGAGGGTGGGATGAATTGGGAGATTTGGTTTTACATAAATACACTACCATGTGTAAAATAGATAGCTAGTGGGAACCTGCTGTATATAGCACAGGGTGCTCAGCTTGGTGCTCTGTGATGACCTAGATGGGTGGGATGGGGGGGCATTGGAGGGAGGTCCAAACGGGAGGGTATATAGGTATACATATAGCTGATTCACTTCATTGTACAGCAGAAACTAACACAACATTGTAAAGCAATTTTACTCCAATTAAAAAACAAATAATAACTCAGCTCTAGAGGTTCCTGATGAGAAAAGGTTGGGAAACGATCTAGTTCCATAAAAATTGCTTCTGAATATTGAGAAATGAATTGGACTTTTAAGTTATGATTTATTGGGGTATTATTTTATGCCAGGCATTACACCAAAGGCTCTTGTACACATGTTCTCATTTAATTATTGCAACAACCTGTGGCATGGATCTCATCGTCCCCATTTTACTAGTGAGGAAATCAGTTTGGAGAAAAAAGTACCCCAGGTCATCCTGGGGAAAGAAGTGACAGGATTCTCAACTAAATCTTGAGTCTAAAGCCACTGCTCTTCACCACTGTGCCCACCATGCCTTTCTTTTAAATTACAGCCTTCCAAAACATTGCTATTCCATTTGCATTTTAATTGCTCAAGAACATCTTACAATCAATATTACCTTGTTGCTCCATGTGATTGTATTGAGATCTGGGTGTCAGGAGCTGTTAATACCTCTCTCCATCCCAATGCTTCCCATGTCCCTGGCACACAGAAGATACCTAAGAATGCATCAGAATAAATGCTGTGTTCCTGGTCTCTGGTGTTAGTAACGTCAAACAATTTTGACAACATTATTAGTAATTCTTTAACTCAGTGGGACAGGCAGTGAGTGGGCTCAGTCTGAGAGCTACCCCTCCTCACCTTATGGTTTCTATTCCTAAGGGAGTGGAATGGGGTGGAAACATCTAACAAACAAATCAACTGAACAGCAAAGTTTCAGCTGCAGAGACTTAGGAGAAGAAAATAACATAGGTGACTTGTATTAGTTTCTTAACTGCTGTTCTAACAAATTACCACACATTTAGTTTCTTAAAACAACACAGTTATCATCACTCAGTTCTGGAGTTCAGAAGAGTTCAAACTAAATCTTGCTGGGCTAAAATCAAGGTATTGGCAGGGCTGGGTTCCTTTTGGAGGCTCCAGCAGAGAATCTGTTTCTTTGCCCTTTCTGGCTTCTAGAGGCCGTCTGTGTTCCTTGGATCACAGTTCCTTTTTCTGTCTTTAAAACCAGCAGCATAGCATCTTCAGATCTCTTCCCTAACTCCCACTGTCCTACCTCTGCTTATAAGGACGTTTATGATTACATTGGTTGCACCTGGATCATCCTTCCATCTCCTTAATTTAATCACAACTGCGAAACCCCTTTGCCATATAAGGTAACATATTCACCGGTTTCAACAGTTTGGATGAAGACATGTTTGGGGAGCCATTATTCTGCTTACTACATTTGGTGAGGAGTGCCATAGTTCAGATGGATAGGACAGACATCAACTTGGAGGTGAATATTACTCTTCTAGTTTGGATTTTAATTAGCTTGTACAAGACACCTACTGAGACAGGTCTTTTTTTTTTTTTTGGAGTATAGTTGATTTACAATGTTCTGTTAGTTTCAGGTGTATAGCAGAGTTGATTCAGTCATACACATACATATATCTATTCTTTTTCAGATTCTTTTCCCATTTAGGTCATCACAGAATACTGAGTAGAGTTCCCTATGCTTTACAGTAGGTCCTTGTTGATTATCTATTTTATATATAGTATTGAGTATATGTTAATCCTAAACTACTAATTTATCCCTCCCCTGCTGCATTTCCACTTTGGTAACCATGTTTGTTTTCAAAGTCTGTGAGTCTCTTTCTGTTTTGTAAATAAGTTCATTTGTATTATTACTATTTTTTTTTAGATTCCACATGTAAGTGATATCGTATGATACTTTCTCTGACTTCACTTAGTATGATAATTTGTAGGTATATCCATATTGCTACAAATGGCATTATTTCATTCTTTTTAATGGCTGAGTAATATTCCCTTGTATATAAGTACCACATCTTTACCCATTCCTCTGTCAGTGGACATTTAGGTTGCTTCCATGTCTTGGCTATTGTAAATAGTGCTGCAGTGAATGCTGTGGTGCATGTATCTTTTTGAATTATGGTTTTCTCCAGATATATGCCCAAGAGTGGGATTGCTGAATCATATGGTAGTTCTATTTTCAGGTTTTTAAGGAACCTCCATACTGTTCTCCATAGTGGCTGTACCAGTTTACATTCCCACCAGGGGTGTAGGAGGGTTCCCTTTTCTCCACGCCCTCTCCAGCATTTATTGTATGTAGACGTTTTGATGATGGCCATTCTAACTGGTGTGAGGGGATAACTCACTGTAGTTTTGATTTGCATTTCTCTGATAATTAGTGATGTTGAGCATCTTTTCATGTGCTTTTTGGCCATCTGTATGTCTTTGGAGAAATGTCTGTTTAGATCTTCTGCCGATTTTATGATTGGTTTTTTTTTTATATATATATAGAGCTGCATGCTCTGTTTGTAAATTGTGGAGATTAATCCCTTGTCAGTCACTTTGTTTGCAAATATTTTCTCACATTCTGTGGGTTGTCTTTTCATTTTGATTATCATTTCCTTTGCTGTTCAAAAGCTTTTAAGTTTAATTAGGTCCCATTTGTTTATTTTTGTTTTTGTTTCCATTACTCTAGGAGATGGATCCAAAAAGATACTGCTACGATTTATATCAGAGTGTAGTGCCTTTGTTTTCTTCTAAGACTTTTATAGTATCTGCCCTTACATTTAGGTCTTTAATCCATTTTGAGTTTGTTTTTGTGTATGGTGTTAGAGAATGTTCTAATTTCATTCTTTTACAAGTAACTATCCAGTTTTCCCAGCACCACTTATTGAAGAGACTGTCTTTTCTCCATTGTGTATTCTTGCCTCCTTTGTCATAGGTTAGGTGACCATAGGTGTATGGGTTTATCTCTGGACTTTCTATCTGTTCCATTGATCTGTATTTCTGTTTTTGTGCCAGTACCATAAGGTTTTGATTACTGCAGCTTTGTAGCAGAGTCTGAAGTCAGGAAGTCTGATTCCTCCAGCTCCATTTTTCTTTCTCAGGGTTGCTTTGGCTTTTCAGGGTCTTTCGTGTTTCCATACAAATTGTAAAATTTTTGTTCTAATTCTATGAAAAATGCCAGTGGAATTTTGATAGGGATTGCATTGAATCTGTAGATTGCTTTGGGTAGTATAGTCATTTTCACAATATTGATTCTTCCAATCCAAGAACATGGTATATCTCTCCATCTGTTTGTATTGTCTTTGATTTCTTTCATCCGTGTTTTATAGTTTTCTGAGTACTGGTCTTTTGCCTCTTTAGGTAGGTTTATTACTTTTGTTGCAATGACAAATGGGATTGTTTCTTTTTGTTGCAATGGTAAATGGGATTGTTTCCTTAATTTCTCTTTCTGATCTTTCATTGTTAGTATGTAGGAATGCAAGAGGTTTCTGTGCATTAATTTTGTATCCTGCTAATTTACTGAATTCATTGATGAGCTCTAGTAGTTTTCTGGTAGCATCTTTAGGATTTTCTATGTATAGTATCGTGTCATCTGCAAACAGTGATAGTTTTACTTCTTTTCCAATTTGGATTCCTTTTATTTCTTTTTCTTTTCTGATTGCCGCGGCTAGGACTTCCAAAACTGTTGAATAAAAGTGGTGAAAGTGGACAACCTTGTCTTGTTCCTGATCTTAGAGGGAATGCTTTCAGCTTCTCACTGTTGGAGAATGATGTTAGCTGTGGGTTTGTCATATAGGGCCTTTATCATGTTGAGGTATGTTCTCTCTATGCCCACTTTCTGGAGAGTTTTTATCATAAATGGGTGTTCAATTTTGTCAAAAGCTTTTTCTGCATTTGTTGAGGTGATCATATGGTTTTTAGTCTTCAGTTTGTTAATGTGGTGTATTACACTGATTGATTTGCAGATATTGAAGAATCCTTGCATCCCTGTGATAAATCCCACTTACTTTTGGTGTATGATCCTTTTAATGTATTGTTGGATTTGGTTTGCTAGTATTGTGTTGAGGATTTTTGTGTCTATGTTCATCAGTGATACTGGCCTGTAATGTTCTTTATTTGTTGTATCTTTGTCTGGTTTTGGTATCAAGGTGATGGTTGCCTCATAGAACGAGTTTGGGAGTGTTCCTTCCTCTGCAATTTTTTGGAAGAGTTTCAGAAGGCTAGGTGTTAACTCTTCTCTAAATTTTGATAGAATTCACCTGTGAAGCCATCTGGTTCTGGATTTTCGTTGGAAGTTTTTTCATCACAGTTCCAATTTCAGTATTTGTGATTGGTCTGTCCTTATTTTTTGCTTCTTCCTGGCTCAGTCTTGGAAGGTTGTACCTTTCTAAGAATTTGTCCATTTCTTCTAGGTTGTCCATTTTATTGGCATGTAGTTGCTTATAGTAGTCTCGTGTGATCCTCTGTATTTCTGTGATGTAAGTTGTAACTTCTTTTTCATTTCTAATTTTATTGATTTGAGCCCTTTTTTTTTTCTTGATGAGTCTGGCTAAAGGTTTATCAGTTTTGTTTATTTTTTCAGAGAACTAGCTTTTAGTTTCACTGATCTTTGCTGTTGTTTCCTTTGTCTCTATTTCATTTATTTGTGCTCTCTGATCTTTATGATTTCTTTCCTTCTACTAACTTTGGGTTTTGTTTGTTCTTCTTTCTCATATTACTTTAGGTGTAAGGTTAAGTTGTTTATTTGAGATTTTTCTTGTTTCCTGAGGTAAGATGTATTGCTATAAACTTCCCTCTTAACTGCTTTTGCTGTATCCCGTAGGTTTTGGATTGTCATGGTTTCATTGTCATTTGTCTCTAGGTATTTTTTTGATTTCTTCCTTGATTTCTTCAGTGATCCATTGGTTGTTTAGTAGCATATTGTTTAGCCTCCACATCCACATGTTTGCGGGGTTTTTTACAGTTTTGTTCTTATAATTGATTTCTAACGTTATAGCATGGTCAGAAAAAGATGCTTGATATGATTTCAGTTTTCTTAAATTTACTGAGGCTTGCTTTGTCACCCAGCATGTGATCTGTCCTGGAGAATGTTCCATGTGTACTTGAGAAGAATATGTATTCTGCTGCTTTTGGATGGCGTGTTCCATAAATATCAATTAAGTCCATGTGTTCTAATGTGTCATTTAAGGCCTGTGTTTCCTTATTGATTTTCTGTCTGGATGATCTGTCCGTTGATGTAAGTGGGGTGTTAAAGTCCCCACTATTATTGTGTTACTGTCGATTTCTCCTTTCATGGGTGTTAACATCTGCCTTATATATTGAGGAACTCCTATGTTGGGTGCATATGTATTTACAATTGTTATATCTTCTTGGATTGATCCCTTGATCATTTTGTAGTGTTCTTCTTTGACACTTGTAACAGTCTTCATTTTAAACTCTATTTTGTGTGATACGAGTATTACTACTCCAGCTTTCTTTTGATGTGCATTTGCATGGAATACCTTTTTCTGTCCCCTCAGTTTCAGTCTGAATGTGTTCCTAGATCTGAGGTGGGTCTCTTGTTGACAGGATGTATATGGGTTTTGTTTTGTATCCATTCAGCCAGTCTGTGTCTTTTGTTTGGAGCATTTAATCCATTTACATCTAAGGTAATTATTGGTATGTATGTTCTTATTGCCATTTTAGACACTTAGGTTCTTTGACATATATATCTGTTGTCATACAGTTTGCAGTTCAGTATGCTTATAGTAAGTTTCAAAATCTTGTAAGGCATGTCCCCTCCACTCTGTTTCTTTGAGATCTTAATGTGGAAGATAACCATATTCTTTGCATAGCTTTTCCGATTTCAGAGCATTGGTTCACTAGGCAGCAGTAAGGAGATGGAATGCTATAATATCAGAGCTTGTTCTGTCTTGTTTTACTTATGTGAAATTTCGTATTACATGTATGGAAAATTATAGAGCAAATATTGCTTTTTCTTTGTACTTAATTTTAACTTAAAAATAGAAGTAAATTCACATATCTTATTGAGTTAAATTATGTAATTGTTATAATCCCTCTCAAATATGCTGTCCTGATTGTTTTACTCTTTTTTGGCATCTCTTTATTTTATAATCCCCTAATTTTTCTAGAGAAAAATTATTTAGAAGTACACTCTTCGTAAAAGATTAGATCGTATTTTTATAAAGATTAGATCGTATTTAGTTTTATTATTTATATTCCTCAATTAATGATCACAAGATTACATCATTCACCTCATTAAATAGATACAGCATCTCTTTCTTGAACAGTGTATGAGCCTAGTATATGTCTGCATCCACATAGCAGCATATTATCATTATGCTTGAAGTGCTGGCAATTCTTGCTTTGTGTCCAGTCTGACAGTTTCTGAGAACCATCTCTATTTCATTTCTCAATGTTTGTCAGTATTTAGAGTTTATTAGATAATTATTTCCATTTGTGTATTTCAACACATTAATCCCATCTGGTGGCTGAAGTGGGTAATTACAGACCATCCATTGCCTAGGAAAAAATAATACATATTTCTGTGTATTGCTTTTAAGTTTAAGGAAATCATTAGTTGTTGAAATTAATAAGAAGGTTGAATTGCATATTTTTGTGAATTATAGTTGTATTACTTTATTGTAATTTTTAAACAAATGAAGCTAAAGTGATTTTATTTAGGTTGTTAGGTGATCATCATTTATGAATACTAAAGTTTGATTTTTGTGGTTAATATGTCATTGTAGTATATAAAGGAGCACTTATTTTCTTCACATTTATTTGTTCTCTTTAGGTAAGGCAAAGAGAATCTTTACAGTTTTGTTTGTATCACTTGTTTGGTATAACTTTAAAAAATAGATACTCCATAGTTAAAGTTCAGGTCATTTATTGTCATGATTGCTTAACTGTAGGTTTTAAGTGTATGAAAACTTACTGTATAATCACAGAGAATACATGTCCGAAAGACTTAAATTCAGTTAGAACAGAAAAAATTATTAAAAATTTACAGGTGTGTTTATCAGAAGTTAAATATTAAAGCATTTTTATTCAGTCAACTGCAAATGTGAATCATGATAATAAGTCTTTACATATGGGGAATGAATAGTCTCATGAGACTTTTTTCATTTAGAATAAAACCTTTAAAATCCAGTCCTCAGAGAATGGTTTCCAAAGCCCCACATTTTATTCACTTGATTGTGCCAAGATGTTGGAGTATATATCGTATACCAGATCACTCCATTATCTTAGTTTCCATGAATAGACTATCATCTGAAGTTTCAAAAAAAAATGATTGGTTGAGTGTCAGTTAATAAGAGTAACTGAATAACTGATCAGTAACTGAAAGGAATAATAATTAGTCTGAACCTCTGATTTTTGTTGACTATTTCTATCCATAGATAATCACAGTTCCAAATTTTTGTGTAGAAAAGTGAAAGGTACTACCTTTTTTTTTTTTAAGTTACTAAAGTTTTTACAATTTGAAGAACTTGGCTAAATTATTCTTTGGAGAAGTATAGAACTCTAGGCTCCTTTTAAGTGGTTTGTATGTTCTATGTATGTAAATATAAGGTACCTCAGGAGTAATCTGGCTTTGTAGAGGATATAGATCAACAGAATTTTATATTTAATGAGTATAAAGGTAGATAAATAGCTGTGATTCAGTTTATTTTGGAACATTCATTTGTGGGTTTTTTTTTTTGCATAAGTGCTGCTGAGTCTCACTTATGTGTCTGTTCTTACTTAACAGAATCAAAGAATCTTCAGGATGGCAACAAGTGTTTACAAGCCCATATTTGGATTGGACTATTGAACGAGTAGCTCTAAATGCAAAAGTGGTTGGAGGTCCACATGGAGACAAAGACAAAATGGTCGCCGTTGCCTCAGAGAGTAGCATCATCTTATGGAGTGTCCAAGATGGAGGAAGTGGAAGTGAAATCGGTAGGAAAAATCTTGTGTACGCTGTTACATATAATATTCTGAAGTTTAAGAGGGATTGCCCGTAAATATCAAAACTAGTTATTGGACTAGTTATTAGTTAGCTAGAGCTGCTGCATCTTATTTTCGGGGTCCAGTAATATACAGTGCTGCTCATTGTGAGAGGAATGATCTGGTAAGGAGGGAAAAGAACTGAAACCGGACTGCTCTACAAGAATGTGCTTTTCCTGAATCCTGTTTAGTGGTGGCTGCTTTCTCTCCACCTCTTTCATACCACTGGGCCTGAGGATTGGGTGAATAACCTTGTTGTTCCTCCTCATTTGTTGCTTCTAGGCCAGAAAGTCTCAAGCTTTTAAATCTCTTCTAAATTTCACGTGACATTCTAGTTCAGGACCATTAAGAGTTTTTGTTTGTATAGGTTTTATCTAATGATATTTACCATAATAGCAGTTAAAACTGAAATTTTAATAACTGCTTATTAATTTAAAAAATAACATAAATAAGCCCATTGCATGGTAACATGAATAACATTTTTAATGAAGAATAACTATATTTCCAAAATTTTTTGTGGGAAGAGTAGCAATGGTTTACAATTTTGTAAACCTCTTTAATGTTTTATTGAATTCTGATACCTATTTCTGCTTTCAGTCTGCTACGTTTTGTTACTCTGGTTGAACTACATGAAGAGAATTTGGCTTCACACAGATACACAGTTGAAAAAAACATATTTTTATATAGTCTTTTCAGATAATTGTGGATAGTGTTTGCTTCTATCCCAAAATTTTGAAATGATATCGGTGAACTCTGTTCATACAGATCATACTCTGTTAAATTAAAATCCATCAATCTGTTTTGTACTTTGAATGGATCTTTTGTCCTTACATAATTTTATAACATGATGCATTGGTCATTTGGAAAGTGTTGGTTTATTCTGAGTCATGTAGATCTTCCAAGTGTTGATACCTTTCATTGTACAATAGAGTAAAAAAAAAAAAAATCACATTTATTACTATAACCACTGATCACATCTCTGAACTCTGTTGTGTTAGGAAGTTGTCATGCTCACTGTGGCAGATAAACGTTTTCCAGAATTCTGATATTCACTTGAAACACTGAGTTTGTATCATTAAAGTAACAGATCCACTTTTCTCGCTTTTAGGAAAGTCTACCAAATAACCAAATCTGAATTACCATAGTTTGTTAGTCGTGCTTTCACATGAAAATGTTACGCTATGAGGAGAGCAGCTGGTTTCCTTTCAGCTCCAGCAATTGGGGAGATGCTTCTCCTCGACACAGTCATGGTACTTAGTCACACAGAGTATTCAGAAGACATACACTCAAAATTGACACTCAGTCAATACATATTCTTACACAGATTGCTTCATCCAGGAAATTCTTAAGTTAAACTGGCCTTTTTTCTTTCATTGAAAGTGTGCGGCAGAGAAGAATTTCATCACTACCAGTACAGTTTACTGCCACTGCTTTGATTCATGCTAAGGTGCTTGCTCTTTTTACCCAACATTGCTTTGCACCATTAGTGCAAAGATCAACAGTAACATTCTAGGATAAAGTGTGATATTCATAAGTTTTCAAGACTTTGAATGTTTCAGCACCATGTGTGTTTGTGGCCAGATACTCAGGTAAAAGATCTCTGATGACTGTCTGGTACTGATACTGGATGAACAGAAACAGAACACCAGGTCCAGCCACATCTGTGTATTCATTTTTGTAAGACAAAAATGCAATTTTGCAGACAACCTACTGTCTGCACCAGTCTTTAATTCGAGGACTTACTGTGTCATTGAAAAGTGCCAGTGTTGTGGTTTCTTTTACTGACATTTCATCTAGCAGGCATTCACCATCGCCATCTGTCCTAGCTTTCCTAGTCTCCCAGTGATTGTGTGCCCTCCTCTAGCCAGTGCAATGCCATATCTTACACTGTAGGATGATTAGTGGCTTTTTCATTTCTGGTTTGAAAATCTGTAACAATTTGTGGCTTTTAAAGCACTTTTTCCATCTTCATTTAAAATATTTCTTTAAACTCTGAGTATTTGGTCTCAAGGAACCCACAGCTGGCTTTATAATACTGTTCAAAATTGTTCTGTTGCATAGGCACAATAAGGCAAGTTATTAATATCTGTAAAGTTGAGGGAAAGATTACTTTTGTTATTTAAAATTTTTATATACAGTTTTGCTCAGTTTGTTTAGAGTCCTCCCTTCCTTGAATCAAAGAACTCTACTATGTCATATGTATCTTTCCCAGCACTGTTAGATTTAGATGGTGCAGCTATGGATTGAAAGGCAATTTAAGTATAAGAAAAATACATTAAAAATAATTTATTTTAGGGCCTCCCTGGTGGCGCAAGTGGTTGAGAGTCCGCCTGCCAATGCAGGGGATACGGGTTCGTGCCCCGGTCTGGGAGGATCCCATATGCCGCGGAGCGGCTGGGCCCGTGGGCCATGGCCGCTGAGCCTGTGCGTCCGGAGCCTGCGCGTCCGGAGCCTGTGCTCCGCAGCGGGGGAGGCCACAACAGTGAGAGGCCCGCATACCGCAAAAAAAAAAAAAAAAAAAAAAAAAATTATTTTAGAATAAAATATTTTAAGCAGTTTTAGGTAAAATTTAAAAATTAAGAAAGGTTTTCAGAACATTTTAAAAACTAATATTGCAAAACAACAAAGTGTACTTCTTGTGTTTCTTTGTAGGCACAAGGAAAACTTGTATTTTAAAATAATTATAGCACATGTAACTGAAGACAACTAATGAAAGCATAGTGGAAGTATTTAGGCCAAACTAAGTTAGTCTTGGGAAACTTAGTTATACCCTAGCCTACCATCATAAACCATTCTAGAGAATATAAGAACACATGCAGATGCCATTGTCTAAATGGTGACCTCATCACATGTCATGTAGCCTCTGGAAAACTCCTCTGTACATTCTTGAGATAATGAGAGTTTGTTTAAAAAAAAGGCAAGTAGTGCTTTAATATCACCATGAAAATAGTCTTGACTTCAGACTTCCAGAGGGTTCTCAGAGACCAAGGATTCCTAGACCATACTTAAACAGAATCATTGTTCTAGACCATTTTCCTTCCCTTCTCTCCCAGCTACTCCCCCAATCCCCACGCCTGCCCACATTTCGAATCTCATGCCATCCGAATTTACGCTTGATGGAGTCCTCAGCTTCCCTCTAGATTACTATCCTTCATGCCTTTGAAATTACTAACTCTGATTTTCCAACTCAAAAATTCTTTAGCTCCACTGGGAACTTCCCTTATTACTTCCCTTTTTATAGACTTGGATTCCATCATTATAATCACTCTAGCATAGAGCCTCAGTTTTCTTGTATCTTTCCCTTTGCCTTACCTACCTGGAGAAACCACATCCCTGGCCAAATCGACCTTTCCCCCTGAATATTAAAGGCGGTGAGGAAAAAGAAATGCATATGCACACAAAACAATAGTCTCAGTCCGTGACCTCTACTCTCAGGTGGGCCTTTGAAGGCTACCCAGAAATCCCACTACATTACCCTTGTCAGCTCTGCCACTCTCCTAGATGACTGTTTCTTACCTTCTTCTTTTTCCTTAAACTTCCAACATCTTCTGCCATTCTCATTGAGAGAATAGAGAAAACCAGGAGAGACTTCTCCTAAATTCCTTCAATCACATCTGCCCATCTACGTGTATCTGTGCTCATATAATCTATTACCACATTTATTACTGTGGTTAAATTCTCTCTGATCTTATCTAAGGCCAACTCCTTATATTCCAGCTGTGTACTATGTTCTATTTCCTTCTACCTACTGGAGACATTGCCCTAGAAGTTATTCCACTCTGTTGGATCATTTCCATCATCATACAGCTGTGCTTTAATTCCGCCTTAAAATCAGCAGCAAAAACTACCCTATGGTCTTTTCCAGTTTTTACTTCATTTTTCTGTTCCTCTTAAAGCAAGAGAGAGTAGTTATCTGATCTTGTTTCTATATCCTCCTCTTCTCTTTAGAAGTTGCTCTAATTGTGCCCCCAACCACTCTATAAAACTATTCCTCTTAGTGGGACCCATGATCTGTACTCTGCTATATCCTAGGATCAGTTTATAGTCTTCATCTGGTTAGAACTGTCATTTGATAATATTTGATACAGTTGACTACTCTTTTCCTATTGAAGACTTTCTTTCTTTGGCTTCTAGGACACCTTATTGTCTTGACTTTTTTTATAGCTCTTTGTTTCTTCTCAGTTCCTTTTGATAGTTCTTCCTTATTTGCCTAATTTCAAAATCTTGGCATGCCCCAGGGCTCAGTCCTTGGACTTCATTCCTTTATATCTGTGTCTGGTCCTCAAGATCATTCCCAGGTTCAGTGATTTGCTAGGAGGACTTAGAGGACTCAGCACATAGAGGTACTTAGAGCTATGGTTTATTACAGTGAAAGCATGCAAAGCAAAATTGACAAGAGAAAAGACACATGGGGTGAAGTTCAGTGGAAACCAGGTACAAGCTTTCAAGAGTTCCCTTCCAGTGGTATCTCATAGGACATGCTTAATCCTCCAGCAGTGAATTGTGACAAAGTTGTGAGACATCTGCCAGGGAAGAAGCTCACTAGAGACTTGGTACCCAAGGTTATTACTAGAGGCTAGTCACTTAGGTACCCTCTGCCTAGCCTGTACCAAGACTCCAGGTTCCCAAAAGGAAGCAGATGTTCAGCATAAAGGCCATTGTTTACACAGCAGTTTAGGCTTTTTGTCAGCCTAGATTAGATTTCTTTTGTCTAGAATTTCATGAGTGGAGTTACGTAGTTAGTATGTGTCCTTTTGTCTCTGGCTTCTTTCATTCTACATAATGCTTTTGAGATTCATCCATGGTGTTGAGTGTATCGGTGGTTCATCCCTTTTTATTGTTGAGTGGTATTCCATTGAATTAATATTCCAGAATTTGTTTATCCATTCATCTGTTGGTAGACATTTGGTTTATTTCCAGTTTGGAGATATTAGGAATAAAGCTGCTATGAAGGTAGCAATCTTTCTTTGGACATTTTTTTTTTAAACATCTTTATTGGAGTATAATTGCTTTACAATGGTGTGTTAGTTTCTGCTTTATAACAAAGTGAATCAGCTATACATACACGTATATCCCCATATCTCCTCCCTGTTGCGTCTCCCTCCCTCCCACCCTCCCTATCCCACCCCTCTTAGGTGGTCACAAAGCACCGAGCTGATCTCCCTGTGCTATGCGGCTACTTCCCACTAGCTATCTGTTTTACATTTGGTAGTGTATATATGTCCATGCCACTCTCTCACTTCGTCCCAGCTTACCCTTCCCCCTCCCCGTGTCCTCAAGTCCATTCTCTACGTCTGCGTCTTTGGACGTTTCTTAATTATCTAGGAGTGGAATTTCTGGGACCTATGAAAAGTGTATGGTTTATGTTATGAGAAAATGGGCCACTGTCTTCCAAGTGGTTATTACCATTTTACATTTCTGCCAGCAACATGTGAGAGTTCTGGTTGCTCCGCACCCTTACCAACACTTTTTTATTGTCAGTCTTAATTTGAGCCATTCTAATGGGTGTGCAGTGATTTTAATGTTGGTTTTAATTTCATTTCCATAACTACTAATGATATTGAGCATCTTTTCCTGTCCTTATTGACCATTTGTACTGTGTTTTTGAGACGTGTCTTAAAATCATTGCCCTCTTTTTATGAGATTGTCATCCTATTATTGATTTGTAATAGGTCTGTACATAGATTAGTGGTTTGCAACGAGGGATAGTGTCGTCCTCCAGGGGACCCGTGGAAATGTCTGGAGACATTTTTGGTTGACCCCACTGAGGGAGGACTCTTCTCTCTTTCTCTCCAACTCCCCCCACCTCACTCCCTCTCCCTAACATCCCTCCCTCATTCCCTCTTCTCTCTTCCTCTTTTTGAAATTCAGTTACATTTTAGGCCACTTCATGTTGGCCTAGACGGCACTGAAGCGTTTTTTTTTTCCAATTTCTTTTCTCCCCCTTCTTCAGTTTAGATCAATATCTTTACTGTCTTTTGCCCTTTTGCTGCGGAATTCATTTAATCTGCAGTTAAGCCCATCTAGTAAGTTTTTTATTTGAGACGCTGGACTTTTCAGCTCTAAGGTTGCCTTTTTTGATTCTGCTTTAGTTTGTTTCTCAGCTGAGATTTCTTGTCTGTTCACTCATTATGTCTCATTTTTTGCTAAATGCAACATATTCATTATAGCTGTTTTATTAGTTTTTGTCTGCTAATTCCACTATCTGCACCATCTCATTTATTTTGAGTTACATTTTCCTGCTTCACATGTCTAGGAAGTTGTTATTATATGTTGGGCTTGTGCATGATACATTATGTAGGGAGTATGAATTATTATTATTATGTAGGGAGTAACAATGCTGTCTTCTTTTAAAAGATGTGAGTTTTGTTCTGGCAGGCAATTAAATTACCAGAGGATCTTTATCCTGCTAGCCTTGCTTTTTTTGCTTTGTTAAGGCTAGGTAGCCTTTTTCACCTTTATATTTTATTTTAGGGCATGGCTCCTACTCAGGGTGTGGTGTTATCTTTTTGGAGTCTTAACGGAATGCCTGAAGAGTGAGTCTTACTGAGCTGGAACTATTGAATCCACCCACAAATGACCTCTGCTGTTTCCACTTAGCTCCCAGGCCTACAGCAGCCTCTCTCTCTCTCTCTTTTTTTTTTTTTTTGCAGTGCTCGGGCCTCTCACTGCTGCGGCCTCTCCCATTGCGGAGCACAGGCTCCGGACGCGCAGGCTCAGCGGCCATGGCTCACGGGCCTAGCCACTCCGCGGCATGTGGGATCCTCCCAGACCGGGGCACGAACCCATGTCCCCTGCATCGGCAGGCGGACTCTCAACCACTGCGCCACCAGGGAAGCCCCAGCCTCTCTCTTTTATTCCTCGGGGATTCTCACCCAGCCCAGGTGCAGCCTGGTCTCAGCCAAGGCATTGGAAAACCCCTATACAAATTCTGCGCCATCTCTACTCCCACACTGGTGCATTTCCCTTCTGTCTTTCTTATACCTTGTTCATAAATTCTAGCTGCCTCAACAGCTCTAGACTCTGACCTCAGCTTTCTCAGTTGAGAGAAACCCTCACTTGATTTTCCCTTGGGTTTCACCTCGCTGTGGTCAGGAGAGCTTATACAGAAAGCCAGTGTGACCGTGGGGCTTGTCTTGTGTGTTTACTGTGCTTCAGGTCTTCTGCTCCCTGTTGTCCGGTGCCTAAAAACAGTTGCCCCATGTATTTTGGCAGGTTTTTTTTATGGTGAGGAATAGTCTGATGCCATTTATTCCATCATGACTGGCAGTGAAAGTCCCCCCTAAAACTTTAGGAAAAAAAATACTTTAAAAATTTTGAAATTATAATATACTGGTAAGTATACAGAAAAGAAATCAGTTGTGGTTCTTTTTGTTTGTTTGTTTTTTCAAATTGCCGCTTGTAACATACCAATTAGTGAAGGAGATTTTATGCCTTGCTTTTTTTTTTCCCCCCAAAAAAGGGTGTGGTCAGTAGCTACCTTATGAGATGGTAGATGGTAATTTGTTCATGTAAAAGAGATTATTTGTTGTTACAAATATCCTTTAGAACCTGACGGCACCATCGGAAGAAAATTGTTAGGGCTGGTGTATCTGTGATAGAGCTTCCCCAGAGGCTGAGTGCCTTCATTATAACTTACATAAGACATTGCTGCTGGATTAGTGCCATAAGCAGGGCCCCTTAAGACAGGAGCTCGTCATGACTTATACCGGTGTCCTCCTTGTGGATAGGGGTCAGCATTGTTGAGTCTAAGCAGGGGTGACACTTGAAATTTCTTGAGATCATTCAAAATGTCTTCCTTGATTTCCTAGAATCTCATTCTTCTCTCGAGTAATCAGTGTTTGTTGGTTTTCCTGTTTTTATTTCTACCTCTCACATGGCCCATAGTACTGAATATAGTTATCTTAACATGTTCTGAAAAATTGTCTAGCATCAAGATTAAAGTACTAATACATGAGAGTTCCTGAAGTTGTGTGTGAAATGATTACTCTCTGCTTTGAAGTGGCAAGTTAATTTCTCAGCCAGTTCTGATCAGAGAGCTTATTAGCTTTTGTATGTGTGTTGTGTTTTATTTTGCTCTGGTTTTTTTGGTTGACAGATTGGGCTGAGATGATCTATTCATGTGTATAAATATGTATTTATGAGTACATAAAAGTTAAAATGTATATATGGAAGACATTCTTAGCAATACTTTCCAGATTTGTTTGTTTTTCATTTTTGTCCAGTGTATATCATTTTTCTTTCTGCTAGATGCCTGGCTTTTTCAAGATGGGTTAAGAATTTTCAAGGTGTTGTTTATTGCCACTGGTCTTGTCTTGTATATAGTACACTTCTGAACATAAAGAAATATCCCTCATTTGTGTAAGATTCAAAAGAAATCAGTTATCTTTTCTGGCTTATGCTTTTCAACATATTACAGTCGCATTTAATTGGTTTGTTTCTCCCCGTGAGTTCTTCAAAGCCTTGTGAATCCTTGTTTTTCTCAGCTAGATGCTGAGAAAATTGTTCCTGTTGCCACACATTAGGTACTTTTTAAAAAATAAAACTGATACTTGAAACAGCTAAAGATCCACATAAAACAATATTTTATAGTGAGGCTTATTTTCTAGCATAATTAGGTAAAAAGTATTTCTCATAAGGTGCTTTTCAAGTAATAGAATACTATTTAAATGTCAAAATTGGATTATAACATTTTTAAGGTGAAAGTGAGCCTTGAGACATTTAGCTTGGACTCAGTTTTATAGATCAGATAAGTAAGAACCTGAAGGTGGCGAAGTAGGAACCTGAAGGTGGCAAAGAAAGGTACTGTCAGAGCCAGGATTCTGGCCCAGAATCTCCTCCCTGCTGGTGTAGGACTCAGCTAAAGAGAGACAACGATGTAGGGCCATACATGCTATATACCAAGGTGAGCCGAGACATTCTTGGCTCTTTTGCTATTAATGTGGGCTATCCTTACAAGGTCCCTCACCTGCAACCCCTCTTCCCTTTTTTCTCAGGTTCCCTGGGCTTACCCATTCCTGATCCCCCAATTTGATGAATTCCTTTTCACCTTTTTAAAAAACCCAACTCAAATGGCTTCTTTTCTAAGAAATATTCTCAAACTCCTTTTCCTGCCCTCTTTTACTCCTCTGGTTATTACTGTACTCTGTGTATCCTTCTATTATTATTGCATTAAAATTGGTTGTTTGTATTTTTTTCTTTTAAATCTTAAGTTCCTAGTAATATCCAGTCTTCTTACGTTTGTTTTTTTAATTGAAGTTTAGTTGATTTACAATATTGTGTTAGTTTCAGGCGTACAGCAGAGTGATTCGGATATATACATATACATATATATATATATATATGTATATATACTTGTTTTTGATTCTTTTCCATTATAGGTTGTTACAAGATATTGAATATAATTCCCCGTGCTGTACAGTAAATCCCTGTTGTTTATCTTATATTTTTTAATCCCATGGCCTAGTATAGTTAGTGTCTTTGGAGTGAATTAACTTGAGATCTGCAGTGTTGGGAAACAGGAGGTTTAAAATAAGCTCTGATAAAGGCCTGAATGTTTGTTTTGAATACAGTGTGACTTCTTGCTGTTTTGTTTCGTTCTTTTCTCTTTTTTGCCTATTCCCAGATTTCTAGATACATTCTGGATAGTTGAGGTTGCCAAGTCTGTGTCTTCAGATTAGTGATTCTCAGATATCGGGTCCATGAGCAGGCTGTAGCTAAATCTCCTATGGATTTTATAGACATGCAGTGGGTTTTCTGATTTAGTGAGTCTGACATGAATCCAGGAATCCCAGGAGTCTTTCTGTTTTATTTTGTTCACTTTAAATCTACACGGTTGTTTTGATGATCAGCTAGGTTTGGGAGCCACAGCTTCAGACAACAAGCTGTTCAATCAGAGTGAGATTACTTGGGGTAGACTTTTATCTGCCGCTTAAGAGCTTTCAAGTTTCTTATTTCTGGTTCCCAAAGTGTCTGGAACATAATTTCTAGAAATGAGATGCCTTTAAAAGATGCTTTTAATCTGGGTTTTGATTAATTCGAAAGATGGTGACTGATTAACCTCTGTTTTTTATTATCATTTAAGGCGTGTTCAGCCTTGGTGTTCCTGTAGACGCTCTCTTCTTCATCGGTAACCAGTTGGTGGCCACGAGTCATACAGGGAAAGTGGGAGTGTGGAATGCTGTCACCCAGCACTGGCAGGTTGGTTTTAACTAATGCATATTGCAGAAATGAAATTATTTCTGAAACTCACGCTGATTATGTATCTGCTTTATTGTGGAATTCACATTGTTTCTGTTTTGATTATACAGTAAGTCCCCTACATATGAACAAGTTCAGTTCCAAGAGCATGTTTCTAAGTCCAATTTGTTTGTAAGTCCAGTAAAGTTAGCCTAGGTACCCAACTAACACAATCTGCTAATATAATACTGTACTGTAATAGGTTTATAATACTTTTCACACAAATAATACATAAAAACAAACAAAAAATAAGGAAAACATTTTTAATCTTACAGTACAGTCCCTTGAAAAGTACAGTAGTACAATACAGCAGCTGGCGTACGGGGGCTGCCATCGAGTGAACAGGCAGGAAGAGTTCCTGACTGGAGGAGGGAGAGGACGTGGGAGATGGTAGAGCTGAAGGATCCTCAGTAATAGGCGATGGAGGGCAAGCTGCAGTTTCACTCACGCCTGACGTTGATGGCACAGGTTCTGGTTCCTTGCTGGATTCAATTCTGTCTACCCTCTCGAAAAAACGATCCAGCGATGTCTGGGTAGTAGCTCTTTTCTCCTCCTCATAGATGACACGGTAGCACTGGATGCATTCTGAACGGCTGCTGCAACTTTGGTGTACTGTTCTACTTCCGGGTCCTGTGCCTCAGAAGCTAACAGTGCCTCCTCAAATAAAGAAAATCGCCTTGGCATTTCCTGTGTCGTGAATCTCTTCTTAGCAGTACCAGCTACATCACTGCTGCCTTTACGCTTGCTTCCAGATATCTTGGGCTTGAAATAAAGATACTGTACTACTGTACTCTGTACAGTACTGTACAGTAAAATACACAAAAGCACAACCACTTGTAGAGGATGCATGCACGTGACAGTGCACGCCAGACGTGAACTAACTTAACGTAATTGGACATGCAAACGCATGTTTGCTTCCTTGAAAGTTTGCAAGTTGAAGGTTCGTATGTAGGGGACTTACTGTATAGAATATTGAATATATTTACTGGTAAATTTGCTTCTGGATACAAGTTTGACTACATTTTCAAGAATTTTAAGTCATTTTGGAAAATGAGTGAGTTTTTAAACTGGTTTGACATTTCTTTATTTCCTTGAAATGTTTTAAGTTTCATGCCTTGGGAATAGTAGTCCAGGCAAACTTCATCTCCTGAGTGGGGAGCACAGTTCTGTGTGAAAATACATAGCCTGTTCAAGGAAAAGATAGCAAGCTAAATGGTTTCAAGTACTTGAGAGGAACAGGAAGGAGATAAGACTAAAAAAAAAGGTTATTGCCTGATTCTGAAGGAGAGGGGAAAAATTAAAGGACTTTAAGCAGAGAGTGACTTGACCAGATCCATGTTTTAGAAAGATAACAGTGCTAGCTAATATGAAAAGTGGACTGGAGATCAGGGAGGTAATCCAGCAAAAGAGGCAGAGATTCAACTAAAATGAGTAGACGGCAAAGATGAGACTATCTGAAAAACATTTCATAAGCCTTCCTAAAACGATAAGGATTGGTATCTGATTAGATCGAGAAAAATTAAAGGAGAGAGAGATGGATTTCTAATTCTGACAGTTGAGTGGCTGGTAATATTTTACATTGATAGGGAATGGAGGAGGAGAATCATATATGCTGGTAGATAGTGTGAGGAATAATTAGAATGACTAAATATGTTTACTTTGAGATTGCTGTGGGTATCCATATGCAGGAGCTCAGTGTATAGTTGGAAGCACCCCTTTGGAATTTAGGGAAGAAGAAAAGAGCTAGAAAAAAGTATTTGGAAACCATAATACTTGGTAATTGAAAAATGGAAATTGGTAAGATTTTCCATTGAGAGGGTATCTGCAGCGAAAGAAAAGCCAAAGTTAAAATCCTGAGGAGCATAGCTCTTAAGGGAACAAGATAGGAAACCAAGAGCCAACGTGACATATATGATGCGATTGAGAAATGACATTGGTTTTGTCAGTAGGATATCATTTGCAGATGTATTAATAAGTTAATTAGGTTTTGATTGGGGGGGGCAGATTGCAGGAACTAAGGAATTAAAAGATCAGAGATTAGAGTTAGCAAATTCAGAGTGCCTTTCAAGAAGTTTGGTGGTAAAGGAGAGCAGAGAAACAAAGTGATAGTTTAAGGATCAAAGCTAGATGGAGGATAAGATATTCAGTGCTTTATTTTCCTTTTCCCTAGGACGGGAGAAGTTTGAGCATGCTTGTTAGTCAGAGAGGGGAGTTGACAGAGAAAGCATTTGAAGGTTGAAAGAATGGAGATGGTTGCTAGTGCCATAGAAGCAAATGGGGTCTAGAACACAGCCGGAGGGGTTGCCCCAACAGAGTAGAGAGACTTCTTTCTCTGCGACGGAAGAGTGAGGAAGGCGTACTGTGGAGAAGAAAGACATTGGGAGTGTGTTGCAAGGACTGCAGAGATTGTAAATCTTCATAGTGGACCTGGCTGGTACAGTTGTGTGAGTTTCTTCCTTAATCCTCAGTCCTGGGAACAGAAGCAAGAGAAAAGAAAACAGGGTCAGCCTGATTCAGGATTGGAGATGTAATAAAATGGGTGTGACACACAAAGGGATGAGAAAACATAAAGTGGCAAAGTAATTGAAACTGTAAGATCAAGAAGTGAAGGAGTGCCAGGTAAGCAGAGGAGGATGCAGGGATTCAAGGGACTAGAGGGAAGTGAAAGCAGGTTGATGACTCACAAGGAGCGGGAACTGTTGTGGTCAAAGACTGCAGTTCAGGTTTTGGAGTTGGAGCAGTTCTCATTGATGTAGCCATTTAAATCGTGTTCAACTGACTTAAAGATGAAAGTAGTTGAAATAGTGGTCAGAGAACTCTTAAGGGTCATCAGGGTGAACATTTAGGTGCCAGAGCAGTAATGGAGAATGGAACAAAAAGCTAACTGATCCCGGTGCCCAGCTCCTCAGCAGAAGTGGTGTGTTGATCTGGAAGCTGCAGTCTGGGCGGAGATAGGGTAATTGAATGTCGTGATCAGGCTGAGCTTGTAGAGGGACATTCTTAGGTCTTACGGCCGCGCCTGAGGTGCTGGGGAAATGGTGAGAGAATGAATGACTTCCGATGAGAGAGATTACAATCAGAGAAAGTTAAATTTCATTCTAGATGGAGACATGGAAGTCATGTTTGTAGAAAAAAGATATTAGCCAAGAGTGGACCTTCCGTATAGGCACAGAAAAGGCATTATACAGGTTGTTACCATAAAAGTGATGGGCCAGGGAATGTGGGGAAGGATTGATGTAGGTTGATCTAAAGTTGAGGTGGAGGGAAGTCGATTAGAGGGATTCTTAAGCTGGTGATATTTCTGTAAAGAGGAATGTGCGTTTTAATGATTTATGGAAGATCTGCTCTCAGGTAAGTTACTTGGCTAATTACGTCAAGTGAGCTTTTAGTGCCTCTGAGAAGCTGTGCTATCTGTGCCATAAAACTCGGAAGGTGCATTTAGGTTTCTACAGGAACATGTTTCTTTATTACCTTCTTTGTTTTTTTTACTAATGTCACAACTGCATATAAAAGTTTTCATATTTTGAGGTCCCCAAAACTACACTAGCATCCTCAAAGTGGATACTTATCCTTAAGCGTTTAGTCCTGTATGTATGACCTGTTGCTTCTTGTTTGGTATATGCATGAGTTGAAAACTATAGCTGACAAAGTAGGTTTGTTATTACATTTCAGGAAGACCTGGGGTAAGTCGAGCATTCATGCAGCAAACAAGCCTTATAACTTTTAGCCCAGATAGATGATGTATTTTTTTGGTAGTGCAGTGCAGAGCTAGGATGTAATGAAATCTCAGTGTCTGATCTGCAAACCTCAGCAGACAGTTCTGACCTGAGGCTGGCTGCTGGGGCTCTGGATGAGCGGTTCTGATTGGCCTTTAGCCACAGTTCTGCCCATGAGTGACACAGAAGGTACACAGGACAGCTAGTGTGGTTTGTGACTTTTGCTGTACAGTCAAGATTGATTTGAGGCTATTTGAGTCGGACAAACGAGCCTGAGAGCGAGAGAGCGAGCGTTTTTGAGCCTAAAAGCCGTTGTGATATTTTGGTGTAGCAGTTTCTTATTAGGACAGCTTCAATAAAATGTTAATGAAAATTTTATAAGAGTATTGTATCTGATTTGGGTAAGAAAAAAGAAGATAATTTTTTAGAAAGAAAGTGTCAGTGTTTTCTTTTTTTTTTGTTTGATTCCTCTTCATTAGACTTCAGAAGATTAGTAATAAGGAATTAGTGTTTCACATACATGGCCTAGGCTGAGTTACGTGGCAGAATCGTAACTTTAGGCGTTATTTCCCAAGTTCAAGTTTAAATTTAGATGTATGTTGGAAACATAGATTATACATATTTCATTCTCATATCAAAACAGAGAGACAGTGTTGGAAGTTAGTCCTAGAAAGTCATTGTGTATTGTGATTCCTAAAGCGTCAGAGGGCTCTGTCTGTGTTCATTCTGAAAGACGGGAGATCTTCAGCCAGAGTCACCATCTGAGTCACAGCCTGGCCTCTAAATGAACAGTGGAGGACGAGCTTGAGGAGGAAATACTGGCTGTGGGAACAAGGAGTCAAAGTGAATTTCTGTGCTCTTATGGGCTGTGCTGGACAAGAACTAGGGAGGCTTACTTGATGTAGCTTCTCTTCTTTTGTGCTCTGATGCACTTGTAGCACTGATGTCACAAGTAGGGTTTGGTGGGATTCACTTTTTTGTTTTATGTTTTTGTAATAGGTTTATGAACCCCTGCAAGTTAGGAACAAGAATAAGGTGGGCATTGGAATCTTAGGCCCAGAATTCATTGGAGAGGACTGACATTTGGGTGTCTTATTATGTCCTGAACACTATCCCAAGTACGTTGTATTTCTTACTTGGGATTTACAGTAATGTAGCTGAATTAGATCAATTATTGGTAAGAAGACTTGACATTTTGGTGTCTATTATGTACTGACCACTACCCTGAGTATGTTATATTTGCTTACTTAGGATTTACAGTAACATAGCTAAATCAGCTGACATATAGAAATATTGGGTAAAAATATTAAAACAGCATATATTGTATCTATATCAAGTATTGAATTACATTTATTTGTTTGTTTATACTTATTTGCATGTCACGTATCAGAGTAAAGGCTCTGGGGTCTGGGGTTCTACCAGGAATAGGAGGCATGGCTTCATGGGACAGTGTAAACCAGCCTCCTGCAAAAAGCTGAAGCTTTAAAGATCTGCTTCAGTCCCTGAGAAGAAGAAGGGGAAAATTTTGCTCAACAATTTTGGAACAAGAAAGCTTGACCTGTGTTTAGTGTCTTAGATTGGGGAGAGGTGGTGCAGGGGAAAACCATCAATGAGAAATTGACACCAAAATAATCAAATTAGGAGTACACATGTGTGAATTGAAAACACAAAGGTAAGTATGGGAACTCCAATTTGAGAAATTAATGTAAAAAGCTGGTCTAGGGCCATTTGCATTTCCAGATGTGGACATGAAACTGAACTTTCACAAGATATGGCGCACAGGACTCTGCAGAAGAAATATTTTCTACTGAAAGTGAGCCCATAACCTCCCCAGATTTGTAAACTACACATGAAACATGAAAGCAAATGAAAGCAAATGAGGGAAAGTCATCAAATGTTAGCAGAGTCATCAAATGTTAGCAGTTAGAGTACAAATGTACCCCAAAGCTGAAAATAATTGAACAATTAGACAACTAATGTAGAATAAATTTCTGAAGTTATTTAATGAGATAGAAGAAGGACTAGACTATAATGAAGGGATAGGACCAGTCAGAAAAGAAGCAAAGTGAAAGAGTAGAAATTTAAAGGTCATTGAAAATAAAAAACAAAACAAAACTCTTACTTAATGTGTTAAATAGAAGGACAGCTAAAAAGACAATGAATTGACAGACACATTTGAAAATAATCATTCACACTGAAGCAGAAAGAGTGAGAGAGAAAATATGAAAAGAAAAAATGAGAAAATCACTTTCAGAAAGGAACAGTGGAGATGGGGCAATTTAGAAAAGATAATTGCTAACAATTTTGGAGAATTGAAGAAAGACATGACTCTACTGATTAAAGAAATACATCAAGGCTAAATAAAATGAGATTCACACTTACACACATGGTGATGTGTTGGGTTGGCAAAAAAGTTCGTTAGGGTTTTTCCATAGGATCTTATGGGAAAACCTGAACGAACCTTTTGGCCAACCAATAATAGAAGATAAAAGTATCATAAAGGTGTCCACAGAGTAATGAGAGGTACACTATAGTTAGACTTAAAACAGACTCTTCATCACCAGCAGTAGAATCCAGAAGACAACAGGCTATTCTCAAGTTAGTTGGGGAAATAACTTTCAACTTAGGATTTCACATCCAGCAAAACTATCATTCAAACATGAATGAGAGATGTTTTCAGATAATACAGACAAAGTTTGTCACTTACAACCTTCAGTGGAAGGACCTCTATAGAAATGCCCTTTGATAAGGTTATTTATACTTAGAAGAGGAAGTAGTGGAATACAATAAACATGACTAGCCAGAGAATTTGTAGATGTGTTGGTGAATCTAAATAAGTCTTTAAAAAGTAATGGGTGGGACTTCCCTGGTGGCGCAGTGTCGAGAGTCCCCCTGCCGATGCAGGGGACACGGGTTCGTGCCCCGGTCTGGGAAGATCCCACATGCCGCGGAGCGGCTGGGCCCGTGAGCCATGGCCTCTGAGCCTGCGTGTCCGGAGCCTGTGCTCCGCAGCGGGAGAGGCCACAACAGTGAGAGGCCCGTGTACTGCAAAAAAAAAAAAAAAGTAATGGGTTAAAACATACTGATGTTAAAAAGAATGATCATCATCCAGGTAGAGATTGTGGTTAAAGGATTCTAGGGGCCTTCTATTGCTTGGGAAGATAGAGTGATTTTCAAAATGTAAATCATTTAAATTTTTACATAGGAGTTAATGATAATCACTGCATGCAACATTAGGAGAGAAAACCCACTTCCGCCTTAGGTTTGTGACCACCATGACTGAACCAAATATACTAATCAGTATGGTGTCTCAGGTTCCTGACATGAAGCTGTTGGGGTAAAGAAGAGGCTGGCTCCTTGCTTATGCTGGGAGAGAAGAACTTAGTACCAACTCCTCTGTAACCTAACTATACTTATCCTCTGCTTTCCCTGTTCTCCTTTTACTGAGGGGTAGACTTGAGAAGAAAAGCAGGACATGCTCAGGGGTTGCAGGAAAAGAGGTAGGAAGGCTCTAATCCTGGAGCCCATCCTCCCAGAGAACTGAAAGGTCAGATATCTGTCTTGGACATGCCTGGGAAAGCTCCAGGCTGCTGCTGCTCTTTCACTGAAAAATGGGTCCAGAGGGAGAGGAATCTCATGACCTTACCTATGCCCAGCCTCTGACTGTGAAGATTCTGGGTAGAATTGAAGCTCTTCCTGGAGTGCTGGAGCTAAAACGATGCGCTTGGTGTAAGAAAATTAGTCAGTGAAGCAACCTTCCCTCCATTTTTCAGACATCTTTACTCATATCACTGAGAAGTTGTCGGTGTTTACCTGCTACAAAACGTGTTGGCTCTGATGAGACAGAAACCTGACCTGGGGTTGGGGGTGGTCATTGAGTCTTTGCAGATATATTTCTAGTGTAACTTGTAACCATGCATGACACCAGAAGGCACACACAGAAATTGGGGTCATGGACATGAACAGCTTCTAGGAATCATTATTTCCAAGTTTTAGCTGTTTTTAAATTTGTGGTTTTAGTTAGACTCTTGCTATGTTTGCTGTTCTGTCAGAAGTGTGCTTTTTCCCTTTCTCTACCTAACTCCTAGTTAGTTTTTTAGTTTTCAAGCTTTACTTTCTTTTTGAACTTTTCCTTGATCTTTGTGCTTCTCCCTGGACTGGGGTTGAGATGGGAATCCTTTCTCCCTCTTCTATGATTGTATTGCACACCCTGTTTTAGTGCCTATCACATTATAATTGTCTTTTTTTTTCTTTTTTGCCCACAAGTTTCTGAGCTTCTACAGAGCAAAAGTGATATTTCACATCCCTTATCCATTCCAGTACTTGTTCACCTGGATAATATCTGGTACATAAAAAGTGTTTCATTTAAATGTTGTGTGTAAACTTTCAGATGCATGTCTGGCCTGGCTGTACACAGGGATGATTCAGTTTGATCTCATCGTCAGTACAATAACACTCTTTGTTTGTTTTTTGTTTTGTTTTTACTATAAATCATGCCCTTTGCTTTTCTCTTAGCACACACATAGGCATTCATTAATTTGTAACTAGACTGATTTGCTTGGAAAACTGATTTTTTTTACTTTAGTACTTGAAAAAATAAAAGCATTTGAGAACTTGTTTGGCCATTTCCTAGGAAATAGAGGTGAAGTATTTAGTGGGGAATATGAAAGTAGAGAAGACTACCTTTTCAAAGAAATGGTAATGAATTACCAAGGGAGCGAGGGCTATCTGGAAGTCGGTTGATCTGTTTTCTAGTTCTGATTCTGGGCAGGTCATTTCATCTCTTCTATGTGAGAGAGAAGGGAGAAAGGGGCCTGGTCAGACTTGGTTTTCCAGTCCTAAAGTGTGCTGTGACCTCACAGTCATGTGCAGAAAAAGGAGATGAGTAAATTCTGAAAGGAAAGTGCTGCTGTTGGAAATAAAAAATTTTTTAAAAAGCTTTAAAAGGTCAGAGTTCCCTTGGAGGTGTGTGTGTGTGTGTGTGTAAAGAAAGTATTTTCTAAGCCCTACTTAAATCGGATATTAGTATCCTTTTTATTAAAAGACTCAAAAATTTTGAGGAAATTGAGCAGAAAATATAGATTGTAATTAATAACTGACATCTAACGATATTCTCACTACATCAGGTTCAAGACGTTGTTCCTATAACTAGTTATGACACTGCTGGGTCGTTCCTTCTACTGGGATGTAACAATGGATCAATATATTATATAGGTAAGTGGTCAGACACTTAGTATGGTCCTATTTAGTATGATTTTTAAAATGAGAACAAGAAAATATTACCTTTTTTAGTTTTAAATAGATTCACTATTTATTTTAATGCTATTTAATTTTTTTTATTTTTTAGATATGCAGAAGTTCCCTTTGCGAATGAAGGATAATGATCTTCTTGTAACTGAACTTTATCATGATCCTTCAAATGATGCTATTACTGCTCTGAGTGTTTACCTCACACCCAAAACAAGTTAGTGCATAGCAAAATTATTATAAATTGTTGAAGTTCTCTTGAGAATGTATGTTTATTCGTTGGTTTATTGTAACACTAATCTAGCCCTTTGTTTTGGTGAACTGCAGTGCTGAGGATTTAATCTCTTTTAGTCTAAAGTTTATGTTTGGTTTTGTACTGAAGTCAGACATGACCAGTAAACATAATCTGAGGTGGGAAGTTAGAACTTTTCCTCTTCTGAATTGTATTGTTAAGCCCTACTATTACACTAATAACTAAAATTATTTTTAAAACTTATCTGCACATTTACCTTCCTGTGACAGCTGATTTCATTTTGAAATTAAGAGCTTTATTTTTTTTTTCACAACAATAACAACAACGAAAGCTTTTAGACTTTAAATCTCTATTGAAAAATGAGCTTATTTCTCTGGGAAATTTTAAATTTAAGTTTTGGAAAACCTCAGTATCCATAACTTATTGCTTTTTCAAAGGCCATTGCAATGAAATTAACAAAATAGCTCTGTAAATTATTAAGAATTTTTATATTCTAGAGTGAAAGATAAACATAAATGGGGAATTCAAAATTTATCTGTAATGAAAGGAATTCTAGGAAATATTTACATGTGGCTAGTAATATTAATAGTTTGAATATGTTACTTGAATAATCATTTCATTGAATGCATTGTAATGAATCATTATCTTCGGTATGAAAGAAAGAAAGATTCTGGTGTGCACAGATGATTTTGATTGAAATTGTAGGATTTAAACTATGTTGCTTCAGAACAGAGGTCAGCAAACCATGTTCTTTTTATTAATAGTTTTATGTATTGTCTTTGGCTGCTTTTTTGCAACTGTGACAGAGTTGAGTGGCTGTCACAGAGACAGTGTGACATGCAAAGTTTAAACTATTTGCTTTTTATAGAAAGTTTGCTGACCCTGCTCTAGAATGAGATATGCTCCCCTCCCCCACAGTCTAATTAAAAAGGGAGAATAAAACTTCTTTTGTGGTGGCAGTGTCTTCTTTTAAGACACCAGAATGGAGTTGCCTTTTAAGTTTTGAGAAGTGTTTTCCATAGCATGCCCTTTTCCTTAGATTCCAGTATTTTCAGGTGAATCAGAAAGAACAGCTATCAAAGCCAAGAGGTTCTCTGTGACACTTTTAAGGAATGTAGGTCACTGAACTCCATTCTTTCTTAAATATATGATGCAATCTGGGCACTTGTTTGAAAAAACAAAGCCACAGATGAACCTGACGTCATGAGCTAGTTGTATATAATTAGAAGAGAACAACATAGCTAAGTGTGATGTAAGCAATGTAATGGGTATATTTTCCCATAGTTAACAGTTTTGAAACTGTTGAATAGTACATGGATTACTTGATTATTCAAAGAGAGGATTCAGTCTTGTGGCAGAAGTAAAACAGATGGTCATTCGAGGCTAGAAGTAATATGGAGTATTGCTTTAGGAATACTGTGTTGTGTCAGTGGTGTTCTTAGCATGTCAGATTTATTCTTTAAACATTTAATGAGTACCTACTGTGTCTCAGGCACTCTGTAAGGTGATACAGATTAAAAAATGATTATGATTCAGTCTCTCTTCAATAAAGAGTAGAGGTAGATAGACGTGGAAATAGAGAATTGGGGTGTTACAGTTGCTCTGATAGAACCTAATACAAAGTACAAGGGAGAGAGTGAACAATTCTCTATTGGAGTGAGTGTTAGGAAAAGATTTGTAAAGGAAATAATGAATTTAAGATGGTCAGAGAAGTCTTAAGATTTCTTTGCTGAGCTGGGTTTGGGGCTGATACAGGTGCTGAATCCAGCTCTGCCTCTTCTGTCACAGGGAACACTTTGCAAGGGCAGCTTTCTTTTTATTGTCTTCTATTATATCACCTTTCAATTTTTGATTTTGGTTAGGTGTCAGTGGTAACTGGATTGAGATTGCCTATGGTACGAGCTCTGGAGCAGTACGAGTAATTGTGCAGCACCCAGAGACGGTTGGGTCAGGCCCTCAGCTTTTTCAGACCTTCACAGTTCACCGAAGTCCCGTCACAAAAATCATGCTCTCAGAGAAGCATCTTGTATCAGGTAAAGTGATTTTATTAGTACTCGTAAGGAGGTCTACCTCATGTAATGTAAATCCTTGCCTTGGGTGTTATTTTTTAGACTCCTACAGATTAAAAGAATACAAAAGCAGTGTTTTATGTAAGAAAAACATACCAGAAAAAGTGGTAGAAAAGTTTAATAACTGAAGAAATACTATGATTGTCTTCTAAGGTTTCTTTGATATTGTCTGGTTATAGTATACATAAATTTAGAAGGCATCATATCTTTTATTTACTCTATTTTAATTTTTTGTTTTTATGGTATATTTTACTTCAGAATATTTATCATAATCCTGTTGAAGAATTTTTTATTAGAGAGATTTTTTAAGTATGAATATAATATAAATTGGGTTGTGTTGTCTTAAGGTTTAATGCTAAAGTTAGTAGAATGTTAATAGTCTAACTAACATCAACTACTAATGTTAAAAATTAGTAAAATGTGTAAAGAGATGTGAAGAAAATAACATTTGTCGGTTTGTTGTTCTTCATCGTCATAGATGTTTCTAACATTTAGATACTAATTTGATACTTAAAAAATTAGTTACAGATTTCCAAGCAAAATTAGCCTGACACAAAATAAAATGATCACAAAGTAAAATTCCATCATGAGATTGATTGTCTATGATAGATGATTTCTGAAAGAGTTTATGAAAATTGAATTGAGTCAGGTGTATCAGTAGTTTGCTTTTTTAAAACAATCTTGCATTAAATCTTTTGTAGATCAGTTCCTGCCTAACTTAAATTTTTATAAACATCATTTTCCTATATCAGCTTTGTTTATATGAAGACTACCTAATATAAAAAGGTGATGCATCTTTCACTAATTAAACACCAAATGGAGCTGAAATACCTGGTCCATATATGAATGGATGGATAGATGGATGAATATGCTTTTATTGAATGTCTCATTATTTTGGATGTAATTATGCCTTTCTGAAACAGTCTCTTTTTAAATCTTTCATAGAGCAGTACTCATCTAATATCTGCCTCGCTGAGGAGTTTTTCTCACTCTGTATGGCTGGTTCCTCCTCTTTTGCCCAGTTACTAAGTATTGGATTGCCTCAAATCTCTTTCTAGATTTTCCATTCTTTGTCTGTACTTTCCCTGGTGATTTGAATATTATTATCTACATGCCAGTGACTCCCAGACTTTCCCTTTACCTGTGATCATCCACAGAGTTCCAAACTTGTATATCCAGTGCTTGTCCTTAGTATTTGGTTGTATGTTTAATAGGCATCTCTCAATTAACCTAGATCAAATAGTACTTTTGATTTCTGTCTCAAAAGCCCTCTTAGTACACAATATTGCTACTCATTTACCCAAGCTGAAAATCTAGGAATCACACTTGATTCTTCCCTTTTCCTCACTGCACCCGCCTCCCCCCACCCTCCGCATACGTGTAATACATCTGTAAGTCCCGTTTCTCTGCTTCAACATACGTCACAAGTCTGATTACTTCACTTTGTGTCCATTGCTGCCAGCCCCTTAGCTCAAATCAGCATTTCTCCCCTAGGTTACTCCATTATTTCCCTGTTTCTGTCTTGGCTCTCTATGGTACATGTTCCACACAGCAGCCAGAAATATCTTTAGAAATGCAAAGCAGGACTTCCCTGGTGGCGCAATGGTTAAGAATCCGCCTGCCAATGCAGGGGACACGGGTTCGAGCCCTGGTCCAGAAAAATCCCACATGCCGCGGAGCAACTAAGCCCATGTATGCCACAGCTACTGAGCCTGTGCTCTAGAGCCCGCAAGCCATAACTACTGAAGCCTGTGCACCTAGAGCCCATGCTCTACAACAAGAGAAGCCACCGCAGTGAGAAGCCCGCGCACTGCAACGAAGAGTAGCCCCTGCTCACCGCAACTAGAGAAAGCCCGTGTGCATCAATGAAGACCCAACACAGCCAAAAATAAATGAATAAATTTTATTTTAAAAAAAGAAAAAGAAAGAAATGCAAAGCAGATCTATTTCCGATGGCTTCTTACTGTATATAGAATAAACAGATTAATATGGTTCTTCCTGTTCTGGATCCTGCTCACCTGCTCACCTCACTTCTCCATGCCTCCCATGTCACTTTTCTTATTGCTCATGATACCTAACTCATTGGCTTTTCTATTTCTTAAAATTGCCTTAGAACCTTTGCACTTGTTCTTTTCATTTGACATCTTCTTTCTTAGATGTTTGTTTCGCTGTCTCTCCTTGACATTCAGGTCCCATTTCAAATATCTCCTCAGTGAGGCCTCCTTGGCCACCCTGTCTAAACTAGCCAGCCCTCTGTCTACAGACACTTTCTGCTATCAGTATCTTGATTTGTTTTCTTCACAGACTTATCACTTTGTTTCTTATTTATCATCTCTTTCCCTCTCCTAGAATATAGTAAGTTTCTACAGCAGCAGAAACTTTTGTTCTCCACCCTATTGTCAGCACTTAGCTTAGTCCTTACGAATAAATGTTGTATAAAATGAGGTAATTTGGTCCTGTGAGAAAATAGACTATTTCTTTGCAAGATTGTTTTGATGTTTAAATGACAATGCCATACTCAGTAGCAGTTGATATTATTTTGATGGTAATGATGTTATTGTTGTATGTGATGTCAAAGAACTACATAGTTAAATTTGCATTTTAACACAAGTATTTCATGTAGGTTTGAAATGTTAGATAATGATTAATACTAACAAAATTGCATAATTGCATTTTTTCCTGAATTTTATTTTTTATACAGCAGGTTCTTATTATCTGCTTTATACTTATTAGTGTATATATGTCAATCCCAATCCATAATTGCATTTTTGAGTCAGCTAGAAGTATGTTATTTTTCTGAATCCTAGTAAGTTTAATAATGAAATTAGGAAATTATTTCCCGTGAAGCTGATTCAGTAGCCTAGAAGTAAATGTCTTCTTTTTCACCAGAAAACTGGCATCCTGAGAACTGAGAATTTTGTTGTATAACTAATATATGTACACTTTTTATTCTTATTGCTGTTTGCCAAAATTAAATTTCTAAAGTTTTGTTTAAAATATGCAACTGTGACATTTTACCCAGTAGGAAATGTGTGTGTATAAGAAATTTTGGATACTTTCCTAGTAGATACTGATGAGTTCATAATAAATGGCAAATTAATACATTTTTTATTAAGGCATGCCACAAAAGTACAGTTTTTACATTAATGATATCATTTTTTGGTTTATATTTTTTAGCAGAGTATCTATTCAGACAGAAAAAACAGCAGAAATAGATTACTTGTTAGGAGATATCTCAATATATACCCACTTAATATTACCGTGAAAAAATAAAGCTAATTGGAATGTTTCTTAAATTCAGACTCTCATATAAAAATAATTCTCAGCTTTAGTATTGAAATCTTAATTTTTCTTGATGCAACTGTGAATGAGCAATAGATAACTGGTTCCTATAAGCTTTTTGACAAATGTTATTTGTGCCAATAAATTCTCAGTAGCTCCTGATCTTGGTTGTTTAATATTGGAGTAACATAAGCAGAAACAATTTATATGGTTGGAAAAAATAAACTAGGCAACTTGTTTACAATGGAGTTTAACCACAGAACAGAAAAATATTCAGCATCTTCTCTCTTACATACACTGTTTTTTTTTAACCTTCTCTAAATTCATACCCAGGCTACTTTTATAAGGATCCATAGATTTTACTTATATACCTTATATTTGCAGTAAGGTAAACCATATTCAATTATCTCATTTTTGTTGGCTAGGTACAAATTAAGTGTAATTTTAAGACAAGTAAGCTGTTTGCCACTCAAAATGTGCTACGATCTGTTTACTGTAAATTATAGTGAAAAAAGTTAAAATATGTTTATAAAAGTGATTTTGTTGGTGCTCTCATAATCTATATTTAACACCTGTTGTGTGCTCTCTTTCTTTCCTAGTCTGTGCAGATAATAATCATGTCCGGACATGGACAGTAACACGATTCAGAGGAATGATCTCTACTCAGCCAGGTTCTACTCCTCTAGCATCGTTCAAGATACTGTCCCTGGAGGAGACAGAAAGCCATGGAAGCTATTCCTCTGGAAACGACATAGGTGAGCTAGATCTTTCGGGGGGACAGTTTCAAGGACTGTGTAGGCAATGCTGAAGAAGTATATTATCTGTAGTAGAAACCTAAAAAGGAGTTTTAAATATAAATTTTTCATTTTCACTTTGAAACTCATTTAAAACAGAAATTTAATGTTTTTCTGATTAAGTTCTATAAAGTCACAAAATATACAATTTTTTTGATTTTATGAAGGTACAAAAGTGATACACATTTAATAGAAACAGTACTTTGAATTTTGAATTTTGACCTTTTCCCGGGCTAGGGATATGTGGTACCATATTCTCTCGTGGTGTCAGGCAGCAGCAGGCCAAAGTTCCCAGTCAGCCACGTGATCACAAAGGTAAACAAGTGATGTGCTTAGAATTAGTCTGTACCCACATAGCCATTCTCTTTTTCACTTTCAGTATTCAATAAATTACATGAGATATTCAATACTTTACTATAAAATGGACTCCGTATTAGATGATTTTGCCCAACTGTAGGCTAATGTGAGTGTTCTGAGCACACTTAAGGTAGGCTAGGGTAAGCTATGATGTTTGGTAGCTTAGGTGTACTAAACGCATTTTTTTTTTTTTTTTTTTTTTTGCGGTACGCGGGCCCCTCACTGTTGTGGCCCCTCCTGCTGTGGAGCACAGGCTCCGGACGCACAGGCTCAGCATCCATGGCTCATGGGCCCAGCCGCTCCGCGGCATGTGGGATCTTCCCGGACCGGGGCACGAACCCGTGTCCCCTGCATCGGCAGGCGGACTCTCAACCACTGCGCCACCAGGGAAGCCCCAAAAATAGTTATCTTTAAAAAATGTAAGCTTCTGAAGAGAATCGTAGTACCACAGTCTTAGCATTTTTAGAAAGAGAACTGCTCAGTGTTGTCACTTTTATCAATTGCTGTGTGATCCCAGTTCCCAGTGTGATGATAGGCACTGAAAGTTTTATTTCGACAACAATTTTTTTTCCAGCTTTATTGAGATATAATTGACATATAACATAGTTATATGTAAGTTAAAGGTGTAGCATCAACAGATATTGAGTACTTTTGCTCCAGGCATTAGAAATCTAAAAAATTGCAGTGAACATCAACTCATACTATAGTGAGCGGTGGGAATAAAAAGCAAACGATTGTATTTTGCACACTGCTCAAGTGCATAGGATGGAAAGCCCCCAGGAGAGGGTGCTAGTCTGTGTGCTAGGTGTTGTAACATACACTCACATTTAATCTTTCTGACAATTTTATGAGGTAGATCTTACCCCCACTTAACTTTGACAGAAACCAGTGTTCAGGCAGAGCACTTCACAGAGGTCTGAATGTTTGAACTGAGAGAGGCGGCGGGGGGTGATGCTAGGAGTTTGAACTGAGATGTGAAGGTGTAAGTTCCAGGATGGGGACATTCCTGGAAGGGAAAACAGCATGTTAAAAGGATAGAGGCCAATAGAACCTGGCAGGTTTGGCAGATGTCAAGAACGTCATTAATTGTTGGTATGTAGCTGAGAATAGTAGGACATGAGACTAGGTAGATAGGCAGGCGTCAGATCAGGGAGCACATGTGTAATGTGAATAAAAGATATATAGAAGCAGCCCTGTAAATTACTTAAGACAGTCATATGTAAAATGTTTAAAGGGGCCAGGGAGATGTTTTTTCTTTTCTGTTCATAGTTTTGTTTAAAAAAAATATCCTAAGAGGTAGACATGTAGACTAGTGGAACAGAATAGAAAGTCCAGTGTCGGTGGGGGTGGTAGGGGTGGAGTGTAGATGGTAAAGGGGAATGGAGTAACAGATACTGGAAACAGCTGTGCCAGAAAGAAATGGAGCTAGTTAGAAGGTGAGCACATTCAAAGGTCATAGGTTTGAGTCCTCTTCCTTTCTTCCCCATTGAAGATAACAGAGATGTAAGGATATTTTTTTGTGTTCTCTGAAGGAAAAGTGCTAATTTGGGCAAAAGTGTTGGAGAAACTATAAGAGGGGAGGTATGGATAATTACTTAAGGTATGAAGTGATGTGAGAATCTCACATCAGTAATAAAGTTTGAGGGAGAGGGAAGATATAGTCCCGTAATCCTCTTTCCTGGTTATTTCACCCGTCATCAATATTTTGACTTTGTTTATGGGTTATTGAGTGAGGACTGTCTTTTCATTTCAATAGAATTAGACTTCAGAGAGTTGTGCAGAAATTGGGCAACTGCATAGCTTAGTGAAAAGCCAGACAGCTTGGGTTTGGATTCTAGTTCCATCAAGTAGAACCTAACTAACTAATTGGTTGGTGCCTTACTTTTCTCGTTTGTAAAATGGAGATGATAATAGTGCATCCTTTATGTGGTTGTTATGATGATTCAAATGAGTGATTTGTAAAGCATGTAGTGTACATAGTAAGCATAAGTATTTGCTAACTAATAAGAGTGTTATTCTGTTTGTTAATTAGGTATGATTCACATAAGATAACTTGGGATATACTATCTTTAAAAAATGTGTTGTACATCACATACTTTTTGTGAATGATGAGTTTATTTAGCTAATGAGTATCGGGAAAGAATTATTAAAATTTTATGTGTAAGTTTTGCATAAAAACACTTTATATTGTTCACATTCTTTCTAAAACACATGAGCCATTTTCCTACCTTGCCAAGTACAATAAAGTAAAAATAATTGAATTTACCATTTAGATTGAAATCCTTGAAGGGTACAGCAGGCTCTGATAAATGAAATTCTACTTAATGAAGTTGTACTTTATTTTTTAAGATTTTGCATGTTAAGCTCTCCAAAAAAGTAACATCAATACATAAAGTAACTTCATGTATACATCCCTTTCTTGAAGTGATAAGAAACTGAGCACACTCTGAAAGATAGTAAATGTAGAGCTTATATTTTAACAGATCTCCTTCTAGTACTCTTAATGTATAATCTCAAGCAAATTGCCTTCAGTTTTTACAGGCTTAGTGCATAAAATATAATTTTGAAATGTTATATAAATTTTTTTGAATTTTTGAATTATTTATTTTTTTATACAGCAGGTTCTTTTTTTAACATCTTTACTGGAGTATAATTGCTTTACAGTGGTGTGTTAGTTTTTGCTTTATAACAAAGTGAATCAGCTATACATATACATATATCTCCATATCTCTTCCCTCTTGGGTCTCCCTCCCTCCCACCTTCCCTATCCCACCGCTCTAGGTGGTCAAAATGCACCAAACTGACCTCCCTGTGCTATGCGGCTGCTTCCCACTAGCTATAGGTTTTACATTTGGTAGTGTATATATGTCCATGCCACTCTCTCACTTTGTCCCAGCTTACCCTTCTCCCTCCCCATGTCCTTAAGTCCATTCTGTAGTAGGTCTGCATCTTTATTCCTGTCATGCCCCTAGGTTCTTCATAACCATTTTTGTTTGTTTGTTTGTTTTTTTAGATTCCATATATATGTGTTAGCATACGGTATTTGTTTTTCTCTTTCTGACTTACTTCACTCTATATGACAGACTCTAAGTCCATCCACCTCACTACAAATAACTCAATTTCGTTTCTTTTTATGGCTGAGTAATATTCCATTGTGTATATGTGCCACTTCTTTATCCATTCATCTGTCGATGGACACTTAGGTTGTTTCCATGTCCTCGCTATTGTAAATACTGCTGCAGTGAACATTGTGGTACATGACTCTTTTTGAATTATGGTTTTCTCAGGGTATATGCCCAGTAGTGGGATAGCTGGGTCATATGGTAGTTCTGTTTTTAGTTTTTGAAGGAACCTCCATGCTGTTCTCCATATTGGCTGTATCAATTTACATTCCCACCAACAGTGCAAGAGGGTTCCCTTTTCTCCAAACCCTCTCCAGCATTTATTTGTAGATTTTTTGATGATGGCCATTCTGACTGGTGTGAGGTGATAACTCATTGTGATAACTCATGGTCGCAGGCTCAGAGACCAGGGCTACGGGCCCAGCCGCCCCGCGGCATGTGGGATCTTCCCGGACCGGGACACGAACCCGTGTCCCGTGCATCGGCAGGCGGACTCTCAACCACTGCACCACCAGGGAAGCCCTCATTGTAGTTTTGATTTGCATTTCTCTAATGATTAATGACGTTGACCGTTCTTTCATGTGTTTGTTGACAATCTGTATATCTTCTTTGGAGAAATGTCTATTTAGGTCTTCTGCCCATTTTTGGATTGGGTTGTTTTTTTGATATTGAGCTGCATGAGCTGCTTGTAAATTTTGGAGATTAATCATTTGTCAGTTGCTTCATTTGCAAATATTTTCTCCCATTCTGAGGGTTATCTTTTTTTTTTTTTGCGCTACGCGGGCCTCTCACTGTTGTGGCCTCTCCCGTTGTGGAGCACAGGCTCCGGACGCGCAGGCTCAGCAGCCATGGCTCATGGGCCTAGCCACTCCGCGGCATGTGGGATCTTCCCAGACCGGGGCACGAACCTTGTCCCCTGCATCGGCAGGTGGACTCTCAACCACCGGGCCATCAGGGAAGCCCAGAGGGTTGTCTCCTCGTCTTGTTTATGGTTTCCTTTGCTGTGCAAAAGCTTTTAAGTTTCATTAGGTCCCATTTCTTTATTTTTGTTTTTATTTCCATTTCTCGAGGAGGTGGGTCAAAAAGGATCTTGCTGTGATTTATGTCATGGAGTGTTCTGCCTATGTTTTCCTCTACGAGTTTTATAGTGTCTGGCCTTACATTTAGGTTTTTAATCCATTTTGAGTTTATCTTTGTGTATGGTGTTGGGGAGTGTTCTACTTTCATTCTTTTACATGTACCTGTCCACTTTTCCCAGCACCACTTAATGAAGAGGCTGTCTTTTCTCCATTGTATAGTCTTGCCTCCTTTATCAAAGATAAGGTAACCATATGTGCATGGGTTTATCTCTGGGCTTTCTATCCTGTTCCATTGATGGATATTTCTTTTTTTGTGCCAGTACCATATTGTCTTCATTACTATAGCTTTGTAGTATAGTCTGAAGTTGGGGAGCCTGATTCCTCCAGCTCTGTTTGTCTTTCTCAAGATTATTGCTTTGGCTGTTTGGGGTCTTCTGTGTTTCCATACAAATTGTGAAGTTTTTTGCTCTACTTCTGTGGAAAATGCCAGTGGTAGTTTGATAGGGATTGCATTGAATCCCTAGATTGCTGTGGGTAGTATAGTCATTTTCACAATGTTGATTCTTCCAATCCAAGAACATGGTATGTCTCTCCACCTGTTTATATCATCTTTAATTTCTTTCATTGGTGTCTTATAGTTTTCTGCATACAGGTCTTTTGTCTCCTTAGGTAGGTTTATTCCTAGATATTTTATTCTTTTTGTTGCAGTGGTAAATAGTAGTATTTCCTTAATTTTCTTTCAGATTTTTCATCATTAGTGCATAGGAATTCAAGAGATTTCTGTGCATTAATTTTGTATCCTGCTACTTTACCAAATTCACTGATTAGCTCTATTAGTTTTCTGCTAGCATCTGTAGGATTCTCTATGTATAGTATCATGTCATCTGCACACAGTGACAGCTTTACTTCTTCTTTTCCAGTTGGGAATCCTTTTATTTCTTTTTCTTCTCTGATTCCTGTGGCTAAAACTTCCAAAACTATGTTGAATAATAGTGGTGAGAGTGGGCAACCTTGTCTTGTTCCTGATCTTAGTGGAAATGGTTTCCGTTTTTCACCATTGAGGACGATGTTGGCTGTGGGTTTGTCATATACGGTTTTTATTATATTGAGGTAAGTTCCCTCCATGCCTACTTTCTGCAGGGATTTTATCATAAATGGGTGTTGAATTTTATCGAAAGCTTTTTCTGCAGCTATTGAGATATCGTGGGGTTTTTTTGCGGTACACGGGCCTCTCACTGTTGTGGCCTCTCCCATTGCGGAGCACAGGCTCTGAACGCGCAGGCTGAGCGGCCGTGGCTCACGGGCCTAGCCACTCTGCGGCATGTGGGATCTTCCCGGACCGGGGCACGAACCCGTGTCCCCTGCATCAGCAGGCGGACTCTCAACCACTGCGTCACCAGGGAAGCCCTATTGTGTGGTTTTTATTCTTCAGTTTGTTAATATGGTGTATCACATTAATTGGTTTGTGTATATTGAAGAATCCTTGCATTCCTGTGATAAACCCTACTTGATCATGGTGTATGATCCTTTTAATGTGCTGTTGGATTGTTTGCTAGTATTTTGTTGAGGATTTTTGTATCTATGTTCATCAGTGATATTGGCCTGTAGTTTTCTTTGTGACATCTTTGTCTGTTTTTGGTATCTGGGTGATGGTAGCCTCGTAGAATGAGTTTGGGAGTGTTCCTCCCTCTGCTATATTTTGGAAGAGTTTGAGAAGGGTAGGTGTTCGCTCTTCTCTAAATGTTTGATAGAATTCGACTGTGAAGCCATCTCGTCCTGGGCTTTTGTTTGTTGGAAGGTTTTTAGTCACAGTTTCAATTTCAGTGCTTGTCATTTGTCTGTTTATATTTTCTATTTCTTCCTGGTTCAGTCTCGGAAGGTTGTGCTTTTCTAAGAATTTGTCCAGTTCTTTCAGGTTGTCCATTTTATTGGCATATAGTTGCTTGTAGTAATCTCTCATGATCCTTTGTATTTCTGCAGTGTCAGTTGTTACTTCTCCTTTTTCATTTCTAATTCTACTGATTTGAGTCTTCTCCCTTTTTTGCTTCATGAGTCTGGCTGATGGTTTATCAATTTTGTTCATCTTGTCAAAGAACCAGATTTTAGTTTTATTGATCTTTGCTATTGTTTCCTTCATTTCTTTTTCACTTATTTCTGATCTGATCTTTATGATTTCTTTCCTTCTGCCAACTTAGGGTTTTTTTGTTCTTTTTATAATTGTTTTAGGTGAAACGTTAGGTTGTTTGAGATGTTTCTTGTTTCTTAAGGTAGGATTGTATTGCTATAAACTTCCCTCTTAGAACTGCTTTTGCTGCATCCAATAGGTTTTGGGCCACCGTGTTTTCATTGTCATTTGTTTCTTGGTAGTTTTTGATTTCCTCTTTAATTTCTTCAGTGATCTCTTGGTTATTAAGTAGTGTGTTGTTTAGTCTCCATGTGTTTGTATTTCTTACAGACTGTTTCCTGTAGTTGATATCTAGTTTCATAGCGTTGTGGTCCAAAAAGATACTTGATACGATTTCAGTTTTCTTCAATTTACCAAGGCTTGATTTGTGAGCCAGGGTATGGTCTATCCTTGAGAATGTTCCATGACCACTTGAGAAGAAAGTGTATTCTGTTGTTTTTGGATGGAATATTCTAAAATATCAATTAAGCCTATCTTGTTTAATGTATCATTTAAAGCTTGTGTTTCCTTATTTATTTTCATTTTGATGATCTGTCCGTTGGTGAAAGTGGGGTGCTAAAGTCCCCTACTATGAGTTACTGTTGATTTCCCCTTTTATGGCTGTTAACATTTGCCTTATGTATTGAGGTGCTCCTATGTTGGGTGCATAAATATTTACCATTGTTATATCTTCTTCTTGAATTGATCCCTTTATCATTATGTAGTATCCTTCTTTGTCTTTTGTAATAGTCTTTGTTTTAAAGTTTATTTTGTCTGATACGAGAATTGCTACTCCAGCTTTCTTTTGATTTCCATTTGCATGGAATGTCTTTTTCCAAACCCTCACTTTCAGTTTGTATGCGTCCCTAGGTCTGAAGTGGGTCTCTTGTAGACAGCATATATACGGGTGTTGTTTTTGTATCCATTCAGCCAGTCTAAGTCTTTTGGTTGGAGCATTTAATCCATTTACATTTAAGGTAATTATCGATATGTATGTTCCTATTACCATTTTCTTAATTGTTTTGGGTTTGTTATTGTAGATCTTTTCCTTCTCTTCTGTTTCCTGCCTAGTGAAAGCTGGTTTGGTGGTGCTGAATTCTCTTAGCTTTTGCTTGTCTGTAAAGGTTTTAATTTCTCCATCGAATCTGAATGAGATCCTTGCTGGGTAGAGTGATCTTCATTGGAGGTTTTTCCCTTTCATCACTTTAAATATGTCCTGCCACTCCCTTCTGGCTTGCAGAGTTTCTGCTGAAAGATCAGCTGTTAACCTTATGGGGATTCCCTTGTGTGTTATTTGTTGTTTTTCCCTTGCTGCTTTCAATATTTTTTCTTTGTATTTAATTTTTGATAATTTGATCAATATGCGTCCTGGCATATTTCTCCTTGGATTTATCCTGTATGGGACTCTCTGTGCTTCTGGGAGTTGATTAACTATTTTCTTTCCCATATTAGGGAATTTTCAACTATAGTCTCTTCAAATATTTTCTCAGTCCCTTTCTTTTTCTCTTATTCTTCTAGGACCTCTGTAATTCAAATGTTGGTGCATTTAATGTTGTCTCAGAGGTCTCTGAGACTGCCCTCAATTCTTTTCATTCTTTTTTCTTTATTATGCTCTGCAGTAGTTATTTCCACTATTTTATCTTCCAGGTGACTTATCTGTTGTTCTGCCTCAGTTATTCTGCTATTGATTCCTTCTAGAGAATTTTTAATTTCATTTATTGTGTTCTTCATCATTGTTTGTTTGCTCTTTAGTTCTTCTGTTTACAAGATTTTGGATCACTTTACTATCATTCTGAATTCTTTTTCAGGTAGACTGCCTGTTTCCTCTCATTTATTTGGTCTGGTGGGTTTTTACCTTGCTCCTTCATCTGCTGTGTGTTTTTCTGTCTTCTCATTTTGCTTATCTTAATGTGTTTGGGGTCTCCTTTTCGCAGGCTGCAGGTTCGTAGTTCCTGTTGTTTTTGGTGTCTGTCCCCAGTGGCAAAGGTTGGTTCAGTGGGTTGTGTAGGCTTCCTGGTGGAGGGGACTAGTGCCTGTGTTCTGGTGGATGAGGCTGGATCTTGTCTTTCTGGTGGGCAGGTCCGCATACGGTGGCGTGTTTTGTGGTGTCTGTGACCTTGTTTTAATTTTAAGCAGCCTTTTTGCTAGTTGGTGGGGTTGTGTTCCTGTCTTGCTAGTTGTTTGGCATAGGGTGTCATGCACTGTAGCTTGCTGGTCGTTGAGTGGAGCTGGGTCTTGGCATTGAGATGGAGATCTATGGGAGATGTTTGCCGTTAGATAGTACATGGAGCTGGGAGGTCTCTGGTGGACCAGTGTCTGGAACTCGGCTCTCCCATCTCAGAGGCACAGGCCTGACACCCGACCAGAGCACCAAGACCCTGTCATCTACGTGGCTCAGAATAAAAGGGAGAAAAAAAAGAAAGTAAATAAATAAATAAACAAAATAAAATAAAGTTATTTTTAAAAATGATTAAAAATTTAAAAAATTAAAAAGTAATTTAAAAAAACAGAAGAGCAGCTAAACCAAAACAGAAATCCACCAGTGATAAGAAGTGCTAAAAACTATACTAAAATAAATAAATAAATAAAAGGACAGACATAACCCTACTGCAAATGGTAAAAAAGCAAAGCTATACAGACAGAATCACACACAGAAGCCTACACATAGACACTCACAAAAAGAGAAAAAGGGAAAAAATATATATCGTTGCTCCCAAAGTCCACCCCCTCATTTTGTGATGATTCATAGTCTATTCAGGTATTCCACAGATGCAGGGTACATCACGTTGATTGTGGAGATTTAATCCGCTGCTCTTGAGGCTGCTGGGAGAGATTTCCCTTTCTCTTCTTTGTTCATACAGCTCCTGGGGTTCGGCTTTGGAAGTGGACTCGCCTCTGCATGTAGGTCGCCTGAGGGCGTCTGTTCTTCGCTCAGACAGGACGGGGTTAAAGGAGCAGCTGATTCGGGGGCTCTGGCTCACTCAGGCTGGGGGGAGGGAGCGGTATGGAGTGCGGGGCGAGCCTGTGGCGGCAGAGGCCAGCGTGACGTTGCACCAGCCTGAGGTGCGCCATGTGTTCTCCCGGGGAAGTTGTCCCTGCAGCATGGGAGCCTGGCAGTGGCGCGCTGCGCAGGCTCCCGTTAGGGGAGGTGTGGATAGTGACCTGTGCTTGCACACAGGCTTCTTGGTGGCTGCAGCAGCAGCCTTAGCATTTCATGCCAGTCTCTGGTGTCCGCGCTGATAGCCACGGCTCACAGCCGTCTCTGGAGCTCCTTTAAGCAGGGCTCTTAATCCCCTCTCCTCGCGCACCAGGAAACAAAGAGGCAAGAAAAAGCCTCTTGCCTCTTCGGCAGCTCCAGACTTTTTCCCGGACTCCCTCCCGGCCAGCTGTGGCGCACTAACTCCTTCAGGCTGTGTTCATGCCGCCAGTCCTCTCCCTGCGCTCCAACCGAAGCCCAAGCCTCAGCTCCCAGCCCCGCCCGCCCCGGCGGGTGAGCAGACAAGCCTCTCGGGCTGGTGAGTGCTGGTTGGCACTGATCCTCTGTGCAGGAATCTCTCCGCTTTGCCCTCCGCACCCCTGTTGCTGTGCTCTCTCTTCTGTGGCTCCGAAGCTCCCCCCCTCTGCCACCTGCAGTCTCCACCAGTGAAGGGGCTTCCTAGTGTGTGGAAACTTTTCCTCCTTCACGGCTCCCTCCCATTGGTGCAGGTCCAGTCCCTATTCTTTTGTCTCTGTTTTTTCTTTTGCCATACCCAGGTATGTGGGGAGTTTCTTGCCTTTTGGGAGGTCTGAGGTCTCCTCCCAGCGTTCAGTAGGTGTTCTGTAGGAGTTGTTCCATATGTAGATGTATTTCTGATGTATTTGTGGGGAGGAGGGTGATCTCCACGTCTTACTCCTCCACCATCTTGAATGACGCCCCAGCAGGTTCTTATTAGTTATCCATTTTATACTTATTAGTGTATATATGTCAATCCCAATTTCCCAATTCATCACACCAGCACCCCCTCGCCTCTTTCCCCCCTTGGTGTCCATATGTTTATCTGGGTCTCAGTTTTTGCCCTGCAAACTGGTTCATCTGTACCATTTTTCTAGGTTCCACATAAATGCATTAATACATGATGTTTTTCTCTTCTGACTTACTTCACTCTGTATGACAGTGTCTGGTTCCATCCACATCTCTACAAATGACCCAATTTCCTTCCTTTTAATGGCTGAGTAATATACCATTGTATATATGTACCGCATCTTTATCCATTCGTCTGTCTATGGGCATTTAGGTTGCTTCCATGACCTGGCTATTGTAAATAGTGCTGCAATGAACAATGGGGTGCATGTGTCTTTTTGAATTATGGTTTTCTCTGGGTATATGCCCAGTAGTGGGATTGCTGGGTCATAAGGTAATTCTATTCTATTAGTTTTTTAAGGAGCCTCCATACTGTTCTCCATAGTGGCTGTATCAGTTTACATTCCCACCAACAGTGCAAGAGGGTTCCCTTTTCTCCACACCCTTTCCAGCATTTGTTGTTTGTAGGTTTTCTGATGATGTCCATTCTAACTGGTTTGAGGTGATACCTCATTGTAGGTTTTTTTTTTTTTTTTTTTTGCGGTACGCGGGCCCCTCACTGTTGTGGCCTCTCCCATTGCGGAGCACAGGCTCCGGACGTGCAGGCCCAGTGGCCATGGCTCACGGGACCAGTTGCTCCGCAGCATGTGGGATCCTCCCGGACCGGGGCATGAACCCGTTTCTCCTGCATTGGCAAGTGGACTCTCAACCACTGCGCCACCAGGGAAGCCCTCATTGTAGTTTTGATTTGCATTTCTCTAATAATTAGTGATGTTGAACAGCTTTTCATGTGCTTTTTGGCTATCTGTATCTCTTCTTTGGAGAAATGTCTGTTTAGGTGTTCAGCCAACTTTTGGATTGGTTTTTTTTTTTTTTAATATTGAGCTGCATGAGCTGTTTATATATTTTGGAGATTAATCCTTTGTCCGTTGATTTGTTTGCAAATGTTTTCTCCCATTCTGAGGATTGTCTTTTTGTCTTGTTTGTAGTTTCCTTTGCTGTGCAAAAGCTTTTGTTTCATTAGATCCCACTTGTTTTTGTTTTTGCTTTTTTTTCCTTTACTCTAGGAGGTGGATCAAAAAAGATCTTGCTGTGATTTATGTCAAAGAGTGTTCTTCCTATGTTTTCCTCTAAGAGTTTTATAGTGTCTGGTCTTAAATTTAGGTCTCTAATCCATTTTGAGTTTTTTTTTTTTTTAATTTCTGATGCAATATGAACTACTTGTAGTGTTGCACTTTGTGTCTGATTTTGACATGGAATGCAATGCCACATTGACAGACATGAAGAATTCTTTTTTTTCAAAATTAATGTTCCTTTTTTTAAATGAAACCTGTTGAATTTTAATTAACTTTTGCCATTTTGTTTTCTGACCCAAGGGCCTTTTGGAGAGAGAGATGATCAACAGGTGTTTATCCAGAAAGTTGTTCCCATCACTAACAAACTGTTTGTAAGACTCTCATCTACTGGAAAGAGGTAACACTTTACTGTAAAGCTATTATATTCAGAAGTCACATTTGTGTTGCAAAACATGTGAAGTCATTTGACACTGATAAATAGTGGTATCAGAAACAGATCTTTGAGAGAGACGTCTATTCTTTATCTTGTGGTCGTTTTAACTTAAAATTAAGACAGTATACTTAGTGCTTATTCTCTAGAATCTACTTATGATTTTCACTAATGCTGTGGACATTTAGGAAGGACGAGCGATATGATAGTAGAACAGATACACAGTGAATTGGATGGTAGACAAGTGAAATTCTAATTCTGGCACTTCCTCTTACTAGCTATGTAAATTCAACTTAACTTACTTTGTTTCTGTGAGCCTCAGTTTCTTTTAAAGTTTAACTACCTTGCCAAGATTTCACTGAGTGAAAAACATGCAAAATACCTTGCATAGTCCCTATAATTGATGCTCAGTAGGAGTTAGTTTCTTCCTCTTTTTCATTTGACTAAAATTGTACTTCACTTAAAGTTATTATTTACAGCCTCAAACATATTGCACTGTAACATTTCTCCTCTTTAAAAACAAATTTTTTGCATGTCAAGAAAGTGAAAAAAGTAAAATTCCTATTAGTAGTTACTAAGTAGGTTACAAATTTTTATATTAATGTTACTAATGCTAGTGATATTTTAAAGAATTTCTCTATTATCTTTTCTTCAGCATGTGATCGCTGATGTCTTAATATTTTAATGATAAAAGTCTTTGAATGATAAATTTTCTTTCCATCAAAGTTCATTGCATGTAGTCATCAGTGATTGTTAAATGAATTGATTCCAGAAAATGATTTTTGTGTTCTAAACTTGTTTTTTATTTTTTTAAGAAAATATTATTAGGAACCTACAGTGTAGTTAGAGGCCAGATTTTTATCTGGATAAATGCATCACTGCGCTTTAGTGTTGGTGTACATGTTAGGTGAAGAAGCTGCCAAATGGTTTAAAGCTGCTGTTATAACAGCGTTCTCTAACAATGTAGTCTTTCATATTCTTTGTCAGTGCTCATGTCCTCTCCAGTGTTGTTCTTTCCGTAAGTATTGTTCTGTCACTTCAAACAATAGCAGAGTGTTGTAATCAACTACAATTTCTGCATGATAAAACAAGTTTTATATAGTTTTTAAGTTTATGATTCCAGAGGAAAAGCTATAGTTGTAAAGATAATAAGCCAAGGAGCCAGGTTGGAAATGTTTTTTTCTCTCATTTAAAATCCAGGCCCTTAGGCTTTATTCCCCTCCCCTCCATAAAAAAAAACTAATTGTACAAATTACTTTGTAATATTAAATAGGAAATCAGCCCCTTATGAAGCTAATGTGAAGCAAAGCTTTTTGTTTAAAGACAGTTCAGGTTCTTAATAGTGAGAAGTGAAATGAAAGGGCTTTATAAGTAGGCAGGGAAAAAAACTTGTAAAAACTTTTAAAGGAAGAAGTAATTCTAAGGAGTCTATCCCATAGGAAAAATTAAAAGAGCCAAATCATATTCATATGTTTGTTTTCATGCACTTAGGCTTGTTTTAATTGTTTAATTTTATTGAAGTTTGGTTGATTTACAATGTTGTATTTATTTCTGCTGTACAGCAATGTGATTTGGTTTTTTATATATATATATATATATATATATACACACACACACACATACACACACACACATATTCTTTTTCATATTCTTTTCCACTATGGTTTGTCACAGGATACTGAATATAGTTCCCTGTGCTATACAGTGGGACCTTATTTATCCATCCTGTATATAATCGTTTGCATCTGCTAATCCCAAACTCCCAATCCATCCCTCCTCTCCCTTGGCAACCACAAGTCTGTTCTCTATGTCTGTGAGTCTACTTCTAGTTCATAAATAAGTTCATTTGTGTCATATTTTAGATTCCACATAAAAGTGATACATGATATTTGTCTTTGACTTCACTTATGATAATCTCTATGTCCATCCATGTTGGTACAAATGGCATTATTTCATTCTTTTTTTATGGCTGAGTAGTATTCCATTGTAGACAGGTTATCTTCTTTATCCATTCAACTGTCGATGGACATTTAGGTTGTTTCCATGTCTTGGCTATTGTGAATAGTGATGCTGTGAAATAGAGGTGCTTGTATCTTTTCGAATTAGAGTTTTGTCTGGATATACGCCCAGGAGTAGGATTGCTGGATCATATGGCAACTCTGTTTTTAGTTTAAGGAATCTCCATACTGTTCTCCATAGTGGCTGTACCAATTTACATTCCTGCCTTCAGTGTAGGAGGGTTCCCTTTTTGGTCTTCTGCCCATTTTTTGATTGGGTTGTTTTTTTGTATTAAGTTGTATGAGCTGTTTGTATATTTTGGAAATTAAACCCTTGTTGGGTGCATCATTTGCAAATGTTTTCTCCCAGTCTGTAGGTTGTGTTTTCATTTTGTTCATGGTTTCCTTTGCTGTACTAAAGCTTGTAAGTTTGATTAGGTCACATTTATTTATTTTTGCTTTTATTTCTATTGCCTTGGGAGACTGACCTCAGAAAACACTGGTATGAATTATGCTAGAGAATGCTTAGCCTGTGTTCTCTTCTAGGAATGTGATGGTATCATGTCTTATTTTTAAGTCTTTAAGCCATTTTGAGTTTATTTTTGTGTATGATGTGAGGGCGTGTTTTACTGTCATTGATTTGCATGGGGCTGTCCAACTGTTTTCTTAATTATTATTTACAGTGGGACATCCTTATCCAGGACTTCCCCCCTGCAGGTGGATACCACAATCCCCTGATACTTAAGTCCCTTATATGAACTGGTATAGTACAGTCAGCCCTCTGTGTCTGTGGGTTCCACATTATGGAGGGCTGACTGTAGTTTTAAACAGAAACAGGAATCTAGATTTTTAAAAATATTTTGTCAATTCACAGATATTATTGAAAAATAATTAACTACATTAACAAAAATAGAAAAGTGATCATCTTGATAAACACAAAAAACATTTGACAGTTCAGCAACCATTTATGATTTTTAAAAAAGAATCCTAGCACTTAATAAAGGGCAAATTCATTAATCTGATAAATAATATCTGCAAAAGTAATTGTAGCAAACCTCATACTGAATGGTGAAATACTAGCTTTTGCCTTGAGATTGGGAATGAGACTGGGATGGGCTCTGTCACTTGCTATATGTGGGCATTGCAGGAATGAACTCACCCCTTACCTTCCACCATCCTTTTCCCCGCCTGCTAGGAAGCTCAGCTAAGCTTCATATTCTGCTCCTGTGTTTCTCACATTAATATGAGTTGTTTTTCCTCTTCCTCCTTTATTTTCAGAGCTTGCATTTGCCTGGCACTAATTGTTAATAATCTTTTTTTTTTTTTTTTTAAATAAGCTTCCTCAACTTTGTTTTGAAGTAGGCTGGGATAAATGTTTCAATCAAGTACAATTCTATTAACCCTTCTATGGCTTTGGGACACCATTTACTGACATTGCTTGGTCTCCTCATTTGTCAAATGTGGATAATTGCTTTGTCAGGTTCTTTTATCCTTTATGAAAAAAATCAATGAAGATAGCTATAAAAATGCTTTGAAAAAGTTGAATATTAATATATTGGAGAATACAGGCTTGAATTTTATTCCTGTTGACTTTCTTTGACTCCTTTAAATCTGTTTTATATGTGTGGAAGAGTCAACTGTAACTTTGCAAAGAGACAATTAATTAATTTAAAAATCTGAATTATAAAATGTAATTTGTTCCTCATGGTTTACAACTGTACAATATCTTTTGCAGAATCTGTGAGATCCAAGCTGTTGACTGTACTACAATATCCTCATTTACAGTGAGAGAATGTGAGGGCTCCAGTAGGATGGGCTCAAGGCCAAGGCGCTACTTGTTCACAGGCCACACAAACGGCAGCATTCAGATGTGGGATCTGACCACTGCCATGGATATGGTTAACAAAAGTGAGGATAAGGGTAGGTTCCATATGGAAAGGTGTTTGGCACAGGGTAGGCTTTTGACATAAGTGATTATAGTGATGTATGTTTTCCTAAGATGTAGGTGGTCCGACTGAAGAGGAGCTACTCAAATTACTGGATCAATGTGATCTGAGCACATCTCGCTGTGCTACTCCTAATATCAGTCCAGCAACTTCTGTGGTTCAGCATAGCCGTCTTCGTGAATCAAATTCTAGGTAGGTTAAAGAGCTGAATTGATTGCTTTGGGAAAATTGGCTGAGCTATTGTAATCACATAGTTCTTTAAAGCCAAATTTTTCAAAGTACATTTTAAATTCATACTTTATGTTGCTATTCAATTTTTTAATTTTTTTTACTAAATTTCTCAACTATATGCATGTTTCTTTTCATAAAAAAACATTTTTTACCCTTTTACTTATTTTGTGAATTGCTGCCAATTTGGATTATTATGTGATCAAGAATTCATTCAAAGGAAATTAGAAAAATCACATGTCCCCTTAGATGGTATGTGGAACTGGTGTTCCTATTGCCTAGGGACATATTAATAAAAATAATAACATTATCTTGTCTAATCTTACTTTGTCATTGTATTAAAAGCACATAATGCCTTAGTATATTGTTTTAGTTAACCATATTTTTTAAAAAATCCCAAAATCTGAATTAAGGGCCAAATACTGAAACTGTGTTGGTTCCACATTGGTTTTAAAGGTGTTTTCCCCAGCTTTTTTCAGCTATTCAAAAATCTAGCTTCATTGCAAATATATATGTATGGTGTATTATTTGCATTGTTAATTTTCTACACACACATACAGTATATAGTGTGCTTAAAATACATTTTTATATATATAAATAAGGATATAGTATTCATTATAAAACTTACATGTTTTAACTGGTAGTTTAATTAATGAGATGTGCCCCTGAAAAATCCCAGAAAGAAAGAAATGTGAGCTGTAATTATTAACTGTATTTCAGTCTTCAGCTCCAGCACCATGAAGCCATCCATGAAGCAGCTACTTATGGTTCCATGAGGCCTTACAGAGAAAGTCCCTTGTTAGCAAGAGCAAGGAGGACTGAGAGCTTTCACAGTTACAGGGACTTCCAGACTGTGAACTTGAACAGAAATGTAGAAAGAGCTGTCCCTGAAGATGGTAACTTGGGTCCAGTACAAGCTGAAGTGAAGCGGGCAACAGGGGAATGTAATGTGTATGAGAGAAAGTCTCCTGGAACCGAAGTTAAAAGTTTGAGAGAATCTGATAGTGGAGTGGAGGTGCATAAAATAGCTGAAGGTTTTCTAGAATCCAAGAAAAGGTCATCAGAAGATGAAAATGAAAATAAAGTGGAGTTACGGAAGAAAGGAGGATTTGAAGGAGGAGGATTCCTTGGAAGAAAGAAAGTCCCCCACCTGGCATCATCACCAAGTACCTCTGATGGAGGAACTGACTCACCTGGTACTGCATCCCCATCTCCTACGAAGACTACTCCATCTCCTCGGCACAAAAAAAGTGATTCTTCAGGTCAAGAGTACAGCTTGTGAAAACTCAGCAAAATGAGTAGTTTCATTAATTTAGATGAGAGTTAAACTTTACTGGATTTCAGCACATTAGCTTTTACACCAAAACTTTACAAATTAAGATTGGACTTCATTCAGTATCTTTTTGACAGAATTACCTGGGGTAAGGAGATAAAATAAGCATATCATCTCTTCAGATCTTTTGGAAATTTTTTTTTAGTTTTACAGGCACATTTAATAGATCATTTGTAAAGCAGGAGTCTATTTCAGTGTTTACCCTGTGGATTTTGAAAGCATAGTACCATGTCTTAATAAGATGGTGCCCATATAGATGAGCATCCCCTTAGAGTGTGGGAACCAACAGACTGCATTCCTAATGTTGATTGATTATGCCTGAGATTTGTCTTGCAATGTTATATTAAGTGAATTACATAATTCTCTTTGGAGCTTAGTCTCCCAACCCTTATTGTGATTGCAAAGTGGTTTACCAGTTATTTAATGAGGTGCTATGTTTGTGAAAAAGTATGTAATTCAAAAACACTATTGAATACCAGATTACTCTGTGTAGTAGGAAGTCCTTTAGGATAATTTTAATTGTGGTCATTTTCTGAGTCTCATTGTTGGAGTTCTTAAATCTTAGCAAGCATCACCAATATTAAATTGGTCGAAAGTCAGTTTAAACTTTCTTAAAGTTGGAGCAATTGTCTGTGTTTGAACAGATGAAATAAAAATAATAAAGACAGCTTTGAGTGCCCACAAAGGAAAACTGTACCAGTTGCTAGTCTCCCTTGTTTTAGGAGCCACCATATTTTTTTCCTGTGTTAATAATCAAGATAATTAAATTAGAATGTGGCCATTTTGTTAAGCTTGAGACTGCAGTTCTGAATTTTTTAGTTAAAGGTTTTGGCTGCTGTAGAAATATTTTAAATATATTTTGAATTATAAGAACAAAAAAATTTTTGTATTTTTTTCCATTTAATTGGAATGATTTCCAAGTTTCTGCAAATAAGGTAATTGTAAATTTAAAGCATTAAGCATTTATTGGTGAATAATGTATATATTCCCATTCTGAGAAGTATAAGTGGATCAAGTCAAAATAAATTCTTTAAAGTTTACTATATTGCGAGTGGTTTCACAGCCATTCTCTTGTATTTGTCAATTAAGTCAAATAAAAGTGATTAAGACTGTGTTTTCAAGTTATTTAAGGAACAGTTATCCTGTTTAAAGTGCACCTACTATGAGTTTGTTCATGTCTTTACTTTTTCCCATAATAAAAAAGGGGAAGGGGAGAGGGAGCAATTTATATGTATGAAAGCTAACTTGTATTACCAATGAGGGGAAATATTGTTAGGCAAAGCATAATTTCATTATTACTAAGGATTGTAATTCTCTCTTACACCCTTCTTTCTCATTATCATACTCATGTAAAAGTTGGGTGGGCAAGTAAGAAAACTTTACAAATGAGTGTTTTCACCCAATCTTTTCCAAGAGTAAAAGGCCACTGGAAGTTTTTTTAAAGAATTATATAATAAAATCTTATAAAAAGGCAATTCACTATACCATTATTCTGTACTATATTTGCATTATACTACAAATCTTTTCTCTTTCACATAACAAGAGCTTGAACATTGATGTTATAGCAGGAACTTGAGTCTACTCTGGCACTTAACTTGTAACCTTGAGCAGATTATAATGAAAAAACTTAGGCATAGCAGGGATAATTACCTTATTAGAGTTTTTGAGACCGAAAGGGGAAAAACCTCCACAGCCACCTGCACACCACAACCTCCTCTCTTCCTCACCTCTGCTGTGTGAACTTCTTTCACTTCTTAGGAGAACAGGAACATCTTTAACACTGTCCATCGTTGTAAGGAAGAATAGGAAGATTTTAGAAAAAAGGCCATATGAGGACTCAGAAGATGGCCACCTACAAAGAGCACTCTCACCAGAAACCAACCCTGACAGCACCTTGATTTCAGACTTACAGCCTCCAGAACCGTGAACAGAGATTTTCAGACAAGATGGTGGAGTTGGAGGACCTTGAGCTCACCCTCCCCTCCTGGGCACACCAAAATCACAACTAACTAACTGCTGAAAAACCATCAGTAAAAAAGACTAGAATCTTCCCCCAACGCCCCCCACCCCAAAATTCTACATCCAAAGACATAAAGAAGAAATCATGAGACCGTAGGAGGGGTGCACTCACAATATAATCAAATCCCATACCACCCAGGTGGACAACCCACAAACTGGAGAATAATTATATCACAGAACTTCTCCTGCAGGAGTGAGAGCTCTGAGCCCCACACCAGGCTCCCCAGCCTAGGGGTCAGTCATTGGGAGGAGGAGCCTCTAGAGCATTTCCCTTTGAAGGCCTGTGGGGCTTGACTGCAGGAGCTCCACAGGACTGGGGGCAATAGGCACTCCAGGCTTGGAGGGTGCACACAAGGTCCCACACTCACCAGGTCCCAGGGCAAAAGCTGTGACTCCGTAGGAACCTGGGCCAGACCTACCTGCTAGTCTTGGAGCAACTCCTGGGGAGGCAGGGGCAGCTGTGGCTCTCGGGGGTCATAAAAGCTGGTGGCAGATGTGGGGACCTGTGTGAACTCTAGATGGAGTCAGACGTTTTGAGTCCTTGGCACCAAGACCCTGCCCCACCCAACAGCCTGTAAGCTCCAGTGCTGGGATGCCTCAGGCCAAACAACCAACAGGGTGGGAAACAGCCCCACCTATCAGCAGATGCGTTGCCTGAAGACTTCTGGACTCACAGCCACCTCTAGACACACCGCTTGACAGGGCTCAGCCCACCAGAGGGCCAAGACCCAGCTCCACCCACCAGTGGGGAGGCACCAGCCCTTCCCACCAGGAAGCCTGCACAAACCTCTCTACCATTCTAACCCGCTAGGGAGCAGACACCAGAAGCAAGGAAACTACAGTCTTGCAGCCTGTAGAACTGAGTCCACAGCACAGATGAGAACCTACCCTGGGACCAACTAGCCCCTGGCCCTTGGGTGACAAGAGGGGAGTGTACTGCTGGGACACATAGTACATCCCCTACAAGGGCCACTTCTCCAAGATAGAGAAACGTAACTAAGCTACTACATACATAAAAATACAAATAGAAATTTAAACAAAATGAGACAGCAAAGGAATATGTACCAAAGGAACAAGATAAAATCCCTGAAGAACAACTGAGTGAAGTGGAGATAGCCAATCTGCCTGAGAAAGAGTTCAGAGTAATGACTGTAAAGATGATCCAAGAACTCAGGAAAAGAATGGAAGCACAGACCGAGAAGACACAAGAAATGTTTAACAAAGAGCTAGAAAAATCTAAAGAATAAACAGATGGACTAGAAGGAATCAATAGCAGAATAAATGAGAAAGAAGAATGGATAAGTGAGCTGGAAGGCAGAATGGTGGAAATCACTGCCATGGAACAGAATAAATAACAGAATGAAAAGAGGACAGTCTAAGAGACCTCTGGGACAACATTAAATGCACCAATATTTGCATTATAGGGGTCCCAGAAGGCGAAGAGGGAAAGGGCCTGAGAAAATATTTGAAGAGATAATAGCTGAAAATTTCCCTAACACAGGAAAGGAAACAGTCACCCAGCACAGAGGGTGCCATAAAGGATAAACCCAAGGAGGAACATGCCAAGACATAGTAATCAAACTGATAAAACTGAAAGACAAAAAAAATATATATATATATTAAAAGCAACAAAGGGAAAAGCAGCAAATAACATACAAGGGAATCCCCATAAGACTATCAACTGATATTTCGGTGGAAACTGTAGGCCAGAAGGTACAATATATTTAAAGTGATGAAAGGGGAAAACGTACAACCAAGAATACTCTACCCAGCAATGCTCTTCTTCATATTTGACAGAGAAATAAAAAGCTTTACAGACAAGCAAAAGCTAAAAGAATTCAGCACCACCAAACCAGCTTTACAACAAATGCTAAAGGAACTTCTGTAAGTGGAAGCGAAAAGGCCACAACTAGAAACAAGAAAATTATGAAGTGGGAAAGCTCACCGGTAAAGGCAAAAATAGAGTAAAGGTAGGAAATCACTCACACACAGATGTAACATCAAAACCAAAAATTGTGAGAGAAGGAGAGTGCAAGTGCAGGATATTGGAAATGCATTTGAAATTAAGAGACCAGCAGCTTAAAACAATCATGTACACATATATAGACTGCTATATCAAAACCTCATGGTAACCACCAAAGAAAACTCTATAATATACACATGAAAAAGAAATCCAAACGCAACACTAAAGATAGTCATTAAATCACAAGAAGACAAAAGAGGAAAGGAAGAAAAAAGATCTACAAAAACAAGTCCAAAACAATTAACAAAATGGCAATAAGAATATACATATAGAAAATAACCTTAAATATAAATGGAGTAGATGCTCCAACCAAAAGACATAGACTGGCTGAATGGACACAAACACAAGACCTGTATATATGCTGTCTACAAGAGACCCATTTCAGATCTAGAGACACATAGACTGAAAGTGAGGGGTTGGAAAAAGGTATTCCATGCAGATGGAAGTCAAAAGAAAGCAGGAGTAGCAATAATCATATCAGAAAAATAGACTTTAAAATAAAGACTGTTACAAGAGACAACAAAGGACACTACATAATGATCAAGGGATGATTCCAAGAAGATACAACAACTGTAAATATATGTGCACCCAACACAGGAGCCCTTCAATATATGGGGCAAATGTTAACAAAAATAAAAGGAGAAATCGACAGTAACACAATAATACAGGGTGAACTGAACACCCCACTTACCTAAATGGACAAATCATCCAGACAGAAAAGCAATAAGAAACACAGGCCTTAAATGATGCATTAGACCAGATGGACTTAATTGATATTTATAGAGCATTCCATCCAAAAACAGCAGAGTACACATTCTTCTCAAGTGCACATGGAACATTCTCCAGGATAGATCACATGGTGGGCCACAAAGCAAGCCTCGGTAAATTTTAAAAAATTGAAATCGTAAGTATCTTTTCTGACCACAACACTATGAGATTAGAAATCAACTACAAGAAAAAACTTCAAAAAACAAATACATTGAGAAAAAAAAAAAGAAATACGTATATACTTCGTGTGATTGATGAAAAACAACAGAATTATAATTATCATGATGAAAAGTTTTTCCAGGAATTCTGAAATTACTTCAAAACAACACTCAAGTATTTTCATGTCACTAGGATAAGTATTGTTATCCTCATTCAAAATGAGATCACCAAGACTCACTGAGGATAAATAATTTCACCATAAGACTCCTTAGCTACTGAGCCACCTTCTGAACCCACATCTGTTTCAGTAGCCTATGGTCTTTTCCTGGCTTTCCCATCCAAGCTTCTATATCAGAGTCACCTGAGGTTACCTGCTAAATTTGAATCTCTGGTCGTTGGGACTCATGTTTTGAAAAAAAGTCTTAACAGTTGATTCTAACGTTCACCTAATTCATCGATGGTTGAGAGATTATTCAGAACCTCCTTTTTTCTTAAGTGGACTCACCTTTATCATTTATGTGTAAACTGTAAATACAACTCAGAGTTGTTAGTATTTTTTCATAAATATATTAAATCAAACGGCTCACATTTAAATATTTATTAAGCAAACCATCTTTAGATTAATTTACATGATATTTGTGCATTGGAAATAAACTATTCATGTGTGACATAATTAATTCCTTCTCACTGAATTATTCCACCTGGCCTATGTTTTATTTACAGGTTGTTCAGATTGAATTATATTGATGCCAACATGGTTTTTAGATCAGCATAAGGTACTATAACAGATTCATATTTAGGTTTTCCATTTAGTAGAAATGGCAATAGATCATCTATAAGTACAATTCTTGGTAGAGCTTATAAAAGCATAGGTGTGTACTCTTACCAAACAGTTAATATCAGGCATAACAAAGCAGTTCTTAAAATTTAAGCTGAGTATGTGGCCTCTTCAAGTTGAGGGGACACGAGTCAGATTTAGAGAGAGCCACCTGTTGTGGTCTCTGTAAAGGAGAAGTGGGCGAGTACTGGAGTCCCTGTGCACAGCATGTATTCTTCCAGGTTCTTTACAAAACTGGGTCTCAACATTAGGAATATCTGGAAGCTTTTAAAGATACTGATGCCTCAGCACCACCTGAGACCAACTGAATCAGAATCTCCAGGGGTGAGTCCAACTGTTGAACAGGGGCTTGGCACACATTACCATTTAAAACTAGCAAGACAACATCTTGGGCTTCTCTGAAGTAAATACAAGTAGAGTTCAGAGTGTTACAAGGGTGGTGTTGTGGGTGGAAGCTGTGCAGGCTTCTGTCTACTCTGAGCCATGGGATCAAAATGTAAATGATTCAGCTAAATGAATTCATGCAATAACCGGATGTCTAAATAGATGATTAAGTAGAGAAAAACTTAAAACCCCCTGCAATTTTCTTTTTATGTTCCTTTGAAGCTTTAGAATGTGATAATAGTGTCTAGTTAATTTTTCAACAGTGAGATGTGCTCATTCTCCTGAATCCACCCATGACTAGCCAGTCATATTTGCAGAGGAGTAGACCAAGGATAAGGATGCAAGCACCGGACTGGGAAGGAACACTTTTCTGTATATACCTTAAGTAGCTCACATGCATCAGAAACTCAGCCTTGGTTGGTCAAGGCTCATCTATGCCAGCTTTAAATAGCTAAGACTGAATCAGCAAGTGGGAATTAAAACCTGTAAACTAAATTAGCCAATCCTGTTTCCATTTCAGAAAGTATAAAACTTTTGGCGAGGAGACAATATACTTTGAACATCCACTGCCAAATGTGCACAATTATTTCAGATTTGTTTGCTTGTAGCATTTCTAACAAGGGGGCAGAACTTCTGCTTAATACTGGTCTGTGCTTTTGACACTTACGGTTGGCAAGGCTTGTCCAGGAGTTGGTCATGCTGAGGAGCTGCTCTTCTGAAGATTTGGATAAAGTCTCAGTGCCCCCAAAGTTCATGATCTTTGACTGTTGACATTTAGGGTAATTCATCATTTTCAGGCAGAGTAAGTAAGGTTATTCCTTGTTTTACAAGTTTCTGCCATCTCAGCTTTGGGGAAATCCACCTATTTCTGAATGTAATTCACAAAATATGTCCGACAGTTGTGTTTTAGACATACATATTCAAAATAACTTCCTGGAGTCATTAAGACCTTTAGGAATGAAGAAGGGCTTTTCTTCCATTGTTTTCCACAAAGAACAAACTTAAATACATTTCATTTTATGTTGACTTGGGGAAAAAAATGCTTCTTGATGTAGGACTTACCAATAGCTTTATAATCCAAATAGAGTAAATAGCAAAAACTTTTGACCCATGGAAATTGGTACTGTTAAATATCATCTGCTCTTAGTGATTCTAGTAGTTCTCTGAAATGAAGGGATATAGTACAGATATATGATACATATTCATATATGTAATCCTGTATTTACATATAAATGTTAATTTTATAATTTCAAGGCTGGAAGGAACACAAAATTTTTCCTTTTTTAATTTCACGTAGGCTAGTTAAAAAATGCAAATAAAACAGTAGTTTCCATGTGAAATGTGCCAAGTTGAAGATATCAATATTCCTGGGTATTCAGTGAATTGAGAGAATTTTATGTAAAGTACTGATTGCAGTTTCAAAACTATGTAAAATATCTATCAAAACCCTTCATTTTTCTCCTTGAAATCTATAAATTAGCTGTTTATTCCTTAGTTTTTTAGAAGATTCATAAATGTAAGAACGGACATTGATTTACAAGTTTATGTGGTTTGGTAAATATTTATCCCTAAACATTGTAATCAAATAGAACCTACAGCCAAATGTGTAGCCTCAATGCAGAGTTTGTTTTTCTCTTAAGTGTTTCAGCTTGATCTGGAATTGGGACTTGATTTTGCAGCTATTATTAGAACTGTTCCTCACAGGATCATGTCAACTTTCATGAAAATAGGGGAATGAAAGCAGAAGCCGTGCTGTGCTGCTCAAAGAAGCAGCAATGACATCCCCTCAGAAGGATCCTTAGTTTTTAAATTAGTAACTTCATTTACCGGTAGCAACTGTGGGCCAACTCGAAATTGCCACTGATTATTCATTTAAACAATGGCGTCACTGCCAAATGAGCCAAGTAAAAGTTATATGCTTATTTAGCTTCCACAAAATAAGGAGAGCAAAATAAGTATTTTCATACAGACATAAAATCTCAGAAACCCCACATTTCAGACAGCCAGACAAATAATAGTTCTTAGACCTCTATTAGGGAGGAACAATTTCAAAAAACACTCCTCATTTCTTTAAAGGATTATAGGATAACAAGCAATGGCTTTTTAGCATTTATGATGTGTGATAACCCAGTGGGGATGGGGTGTGGAGCCCTCATCCAGCTTACAGGTTTCCATCCTTTACAGGTGGGTGTCGGTGAATGTGGTGTGTTCCTTAGTCACAGAGCTGAAACCCTTGATGGCATTCATCAGGTCCTCTTCATCCACATACTGAAAAAGAAACCAATCATCACTGGTTAGGATGTTTGCTGGCAATAGTCTTATGCAAAATGTATTAATATATAATTTGAGCGTTACATTTTACCATATCTTAACCTTTCAAGCCTCAGTTTCCTCATCTGTAAAGTGGGGACGTTTTATATGAATTCGTTCAAAATTAAACAGAAGAGCCAGAATGCAAGCTGTTATGCTCCATTGTGTCTCACTCTCTTACTGTATTTTATATTTATTGAATAGGGCTAGTAATATTGATTATAATGTTATAATGAACAGATAATTTGCTGCGTATGGGCATCTTGAAAAGCTTTCACTGAATCACTTTGCATACTGCCTATTACCAGTATGGTCAAAAGTAAGCAAAATGGCAATACAGTATAATAGTGAAGAATGGGGGCAGTGTAATCAGACAATGTTTCTAAGATCCCAATTCCACAAAAAAATTACTAGCTGTGTGTTCTTGGGTAAGGGCACACATTCATCTAAGCCCTCAATGTATTATGCTGAACTATGTGGAACTTCCATTTTGCATGTCAAATATGATCAATTAACAATTATTTATGTTTCAACCTAATATAATTATTCCTGATATTTAGAAACTTTAGATCCAAAATGGAATCATGGAATTCAATAGTTGTAACAACTGCAAACAGCCCCATGATTTTTAAATGCTTATTACTTATCATCATTCTAAGCAAACCAGAAGGACTGTAAACTTTATTTTTTGTTGTGATTGGAACCTGGAGCCAGGAAACTTGCTTTATTCCTTGCCATTAGTTAAGGTTTCATGGAAGTCATCAACTTTTCAGTGAAAGAAAAGTGAGAAGTGGGGAGAGAGACATGAGTCAGAGTCCAAATGCAGAAGCAGATAGTTGAAAGAAATGGAGGTGATGACTTCTGACTCAGAGGAGTAAGCAGAGGCGCTAAGTTCTTAGTTGGCCGTCTGTTTATTGTCCAACTATTCCAAAGGAATGGTACTCCCTCAGACATGGAGGTAGTTGACACAATGAAGTGTGATGGTTGCTAAAAACTCTACGACTTTATTCATTTCAGCCACTAGGGGCTCAAAATAAATATTACATAATGATGACGTTACCTCTTTTGTACCCCCTGGACTGAAATTATGAAAAACAAAGTTCATAAATAGTAATGCCCTTATTTATCATAATTTTCTGAGTTTCTTGGAAAGGAACTATTGATCCTATTGAGAGACTGTTTTTCTCCTCTAACCATAAACCAGAAGGAAAACACACTTCCTTTTCTTTTTTTTTTTCTTTAGTAAAACAGGTGCTTGTACTTTATGCCTCTTTTAGGCCAGTTCCAATGTTTTCAGTCATGTTCTGCCCAAGATAATGAAGTAGAGCCTGTTTGTGTATTCACTTACGCATGAATTTATTTTTTGAGCATCTATTTTGTGCCAGAAGAACAAGACAAAGTTTCTACCCTGCTCATCAAGCAGGTAAACAAGTTGTTGCAAAATAATTGGGTAAATGGTCAGAGGGATGCACTGAGTGCTGTGCGGCCATCCTTCAATGAGGTACAGGAAGCTCCATGCCACCTCTTTATCAATATACTTCTGGAATGTTTAGCAAAGGCTCTGGATGAGGAAATTGACTCACCAGTCCGCTATCATGGCCCACGATGGTTTCCCACAGCGAGTCATCAATCAAGACCTTCTTGTCTTGAATGTCTATGAGCTGACTGACACTGCGGTGGAGAGAGCCTTGGGAGTAGGTCTGGCTGACTTGGCTCTGACTTGGGATGCGCAGTACAGACAGGCTCCGGTTGCTCCTAATACTCACAGGTGTCCCAGACCGGGGGATTTTGGTATCAGCTAAGCCCTGAAAAAAAAAGTTACTGTTGGTGACTAAGGTCTAAAGAAAATAGTCTTGAAGTAGGATAGAAAATCATGTGTCACATGTCATCAATGAAGGCAATGCTGTCCCCATCTCCTCCTATGGAACTTAGCTCCTGTGGAATCCTGTGGCCCCTGGATTCTTGGTGAAGGTGAGACAATAAGCTGATGGTCACGTTAGATGGCCAGCATTCTTAGTGTCCCAAGAGTTCACATACTGGTGCTTTGGCTATTGTTCCCCACGGACTAAGGCTGCTGCATCGCAAAGCAGTAGGGTGAGGGGTCGGGTTAGCAAGGTAGTCTCTTCATGGGTGTCAGCACAGAGCCTCCTTCTTGAGAACAGCCCTTCCCCAGAGCAAAATGAGCAATGTTCTCTCATGGTCAGTCACTAAGTGAGCACAATTGTATTTCACTTTAAAATTCCTGGATTTATGTAGGGAACCTGACTCCTCCCTCCCTCTTTTCTCATTCCGTGCTGTTCCCCTTGTTATAGGATTCCAGACTCCAAAATAAAGAGGACACGCAAAGACATCAGAAAGACAAAGGCACTTTATGATTAGGATCTAGAATGTGCCATTAGGAAGTGTAGCTGCTCTAAACATCTGAGGATTCTGATTTAGCTGATTTAACCAATCAGTGAAGTGTTCTGCTTTTCACCGTGCCATCGACACACCATGCAAAGATCGTGCATTCATGCAGCACACAGAGGTACCTCGAAGTGCATGGTGTAACTTTTTAGGGTAACATTGCTTGACACATCAGATACATCAGCCACGGAGTCAAACTGAAAACAAAAGTGGGGTATCAGCGTTTGGAATATTTTAAAACAAATTCTTTGGAGGGAGGAATCAAGATGGCAGAATAGAAGGACGTGGGGCTCACCTCCTCCCACAAATACTCAAAAATACATCTACATGTAGAATAATTCTCATGTAATACCTTACTGAATTAGGGCAATAGATATCAGACACCCAGAAGTACAAGAAAGAACTCCACATAACTGCGTAGGGCAAAGGAAAAAAAAAAAAAGAAATTGGGATGGACCTGTGCCCCTAGGAGGGAGCTGTGAAAGAGGAAATGTTCCTACATCCTAGGAAGCACCTTCACTGGTGGGGAGATCAGCTGGGACAGAAAGGGAGCTTCAGAGGCTCGGAAGAGAGTGCAACAACTGGTTGGCAGCAGGCAGAACAGAAAGAGATGGGCACAGAGGATCGGTGCTACCTTGTTGCAATCCCCAGCCCAAGATGCATGCCTACTAGTATGTGCAGGGCTGGGTGATGAAACTCAGGCTTCAGAGGACAGACCCAGGGAGAGGACTGGGGTTGGCAGCATGGAGACAGCCTGAAGGGGCTGGAGTGTGGTATGGGCCACAACTGGGGTGTACGCAGAAGAAGCCTGGGTCTGCCATAGAGGCAAAGTGCCATTGCTAAAGGGCGTGTGAAGGGAGGGGTGAAGCCTGCCATAACAGCCTCTTTCTGCCTGCTGCCTCTACGAGCTCTGGGAGCAGGACAGTGGGTGCTCCCATGGCTCAGACAAGTCCGGCCTCAGCAGCTGTGGGTTTTGCGGTCACATATGCTTGGAGGCGGGGCTGGGGTCTGGGATGTTTCCATAGCTCCCATGGCAGGTCCAGGTGTGTGACTACTGCGGCCCTGGTACCCAACTTCAGTGGATTGGCATCTAAGGATCTGTGCTGGTGGCTTTGTGAAAACGGTGGCTTTGTGAAAACAGTGCCTGAGGGACAACAGGGACAACTGCCTGAATTCCCACAGTGGAGGTGGTGCCAAGGGCAGTGCCAACCACAGTGTACTTTGTGAGCCTGCACAGGTGACACCACAGAGCACACTCCCTGGTAGACAGCTCCAGCAAAGGAAGACTCAGTGGCCCCTCTCCCAGCGGAACACTCCACTCCTGTCTACCTCACACTGCAGCTCAGAAACCGTTCTGAGGGCTTCTACTCCAACAACTCAGGAGCAGACTCTGCCGCTGACAGGGCAGTGACAACCACAGAGCAAAGAGGAGGCCTGCTAAATATCTAAAGGCAGCAAGAGAAAAACAAAGAGTTAATTACAAGCAAACCTCCATAAGGCTATCAGCTGCTTTCTCTACAGAAATGCTGCAGACCAGAAGGGAGTGGCAAGATATATTCAAAGTCCTGAAAGGGAAAAACACGTAACCTAGAATACTCTAGCCTGCCAGCTTATCATTTGGAATAGAAGTAGAGATAAAGAATTTCTCAAACAAGCAAAAACTAAAAAAATACAGCAATACTAAGCCTATCCTAAAGGAAATATCAAAACGTCTTCTCTAAATAGAAAAGAAACAAGAATCTATAGGAAACAGAAAATCTCAGTTTGAAACTAAATCACTTACATAAGCCAGTACACATATTAAAAGAAAACATTTCTGTGAAAGCAATGATAACCAAAAGGATGAACATGAAGATTAAAAGAAGGCATCAAAATCATAAAATGTGGGAGAGGAGAGTATGAAAATGTAGATTTTTTTTTCCAGAATGTGTTTGAGACTATATGACTACCAGTCTAAAACCAGTAGATACAGGAAGGGGCTAATATACTTGAAAAACAAGGTAACCAGAAATAAAAAACATACAATAAATTCACAAAAACCAAAAAGAACACAAGAATAATACAAAAGAAAATCATCAAACCACAAAAGGAAAAACAGAAGAAAAAGAAAAAGAAAAATAAAGAAGAAATACAATATCAATGGGAAAACAAGGTTTAAAATGGCAATAAAATATCAATAATTATCTTAAATGTCAATGGACAAAATGCTCCAATCAAAAGACACAGAGTAGCAGATTGGATAAAAAACAAGAGTCTACAATATGCTGCCTACAAGAGACCCACTTTCAGGCAAAGGACACACACAGGTGGAAACTGAGGGAATGCAAAAAGGTATTTCACGCAAACATAAATGACAAGAAAGTGGGGGTCGCAGTACTCATATCAGACAAAATAGACATTAAAAACAAAGTCTAAAAAGAAAGATAAAGAAGGACACTATATAATGGTAAAGGGATCAATATAAGAGGACATTACACTTGTCAACATATATGCACCCAGTATAGGAGGACCCAAATACATAAAACAAATACTAACAGACATAAAGAGAGAAACTGATGGGGATACAATAATAGTAGGAGACTTTAACACCTCACTCACATCAATAGAAAGATTTTTTAGACAGAAAATCAATAAGGCAACAGAGTTCTGAAATGATACAATAAAACAGTTAGACTTAATTGATATTTTCAGGACATTACATCTTAAAAAAGCAGAATACACATTCTTTTCAAGTGCACATGGAACATTGCCTAGGACGGACCACATACAAGGGCACAAAACACTCAACAAATTTAAGAGAACAGAAATTATTTCAAGCATCTTTTCTGACCACAATGGCATGAAACTAGAAATCAACCACAGAAAAAGAAATGAGGAAAAAAGAAAAACAATTACATGAAGACTAAACAACATGCTATTAAAAAGCCAATGGGCCAACAATGAAAACAAAGAAAAAAATTTAAAATACCTTGAGGCAAATGACAATGGAAACACAACCATGCAAAATCTATGACATGCAGCAAAAGAAGTTCTTAGAGAGAAGTTCATAGTGACACAGGCCTTCTTCATAAAACAAGAAAAGTTGAAAAAAACCTAACCTACCACCTAAAAGAATTAGAAAAAAAAAAGAATAAACAAAACCTAAAGTCAGCAGAAATAAGGAAATAATAAAGATCAGCGAGGAAATAAAATAGAGATTTTTTTTAAAAATAGAAAAAAATCAATAAAATCAAGAGCTGGTTCTTAGAAAGGGTAAACATAATTGACGAACCTCTGGCTAGGCTCACCAAGAAGAAAAGAGAGAAGACTCAAATAAAATAAGAAAGGAAAGAGGAGAAAGAACAGATACAAAAAACCATAAGAGAATACTATGAACAATTATATGCCAACAAATTCGGCAACCTAGTAGAAATGGACAAGTTTCTAGAAACATACAGTCCACCAAAAATGAATGAAGAAGAAATAGATAACTTGAAAAGACCAGTCACTAGAAATGAGACAGAATTTGTAATAAAAATACTCCCTATAAACAAAAGTCAGGACCAGATGGCTTCACAGGCAAATTCTACCAAACATACAAAGAACTTACACCAATCCTTCTCAAACTCTTCCAAAAGACTGAAGAGGAGGGAACACTCCCAATGACATTCCATGAAGTCACCATCACCCTGATACCAAAACGAGATAAAGGCACCACCAAAAAAGAAAATTACAGGCCAATATCTTTGATGAATATAGATGCAAAAATTCTCAACAAAATATTAGCAAACCAAATTGAACAATACATAAAAAAGATCATACACCACAACCAACTTGGATTCATCCCAGGGTCACAATGATGGTTTGACATATGCAAATCAATCAATGTAATGCACCAAATCAAAAAAAAAAGACAAACACCACATGATCATCTCAGTAGATGCAGAAAAAGCATTTGATAAAATTCAACATCGATTCACGATAAAAACCCTCACAAAAGTGGATAGAAAGGGAACACATCTCAACATAATAAAAGCTATTTATGACAAACCCATGGCCAATATAATACTCAATGGTGAAAAGCTGAAAGCGTTCCTGCTAAAATCTGGAACAAGACAAGGATGCCCATAGTCAACACTTCTATTCAACATAGTATTGGAAGTCCTAGCCACAACAATTAGACAGGGAAAAGAAATAAAATGTGTTCAGATTGGTAGGGAAGAGGTAAAATTGTCATTATATGCAGATGACATGATACTTCATAGAGAAAACCCTAAAGACTCCACACAAAAACTACCAGAACTGATAAATTCAGTAAAGTAGCAGGATACAAGATTAACATACAGAAATCGGTTGCATTTCTTTATACAAACAATGAAATATCAGAAAGGGAATGTAGACAAACAATACCCTTTAAAGTTGCATCAAAAAATAAAATAAAATAAAATACTTAGGAATAAAACTCACCAAGAAGGTGAAATACTTATATGCTGAGAACTACAAAACATCAATAAAGGAAACTGAAGATGATAAAAAGAAATGGAAAGATATCTCATGCTCTTGGCTTGGAAGAATTAATATTGTTAAATGGCCATACTAACCAAAGCAATCTATAGATTTAATTCAACCCTTATCAAATTATCCATGACATTTTTCACAGAACTAGAACAAACAACACTAAAATGTATATGGAACCTAAAAAGACCCAGAATTGCCAAAGCAATTCTCAGGAAAAAGAACAAAGCAGGAGGCATAACCCTCCAAGACTTCAGACAATATTGCAAAGCAACAGTTATCAAAAGAGTGTGGTACTGGCAGAAAAAAGACACATGGATCAATGGAATAGAAGAGCTCCAAAATAAACTCACACACCTATGGACAATTAATTATCAACAAAGGAGGAAAGAACATACAATAGGGAAAAGAAAGTCTCTTCAGTAGGTGGTGTTGGGAGAGTTAGACAGCCACATGCAAATCAATGAAGTTAGAACATACCTTCACACCATGTGCAAAAATAAACTCAAAATGGCTTAAAGACAAATATAAGACATGACATCATAAAACTCTTAGAAAAGAACATAGGCAAAACAGTCTCTGATATAAATCATACCATTTTCGTAGGTCAGTCTCCCAAGGCAATAAAAATAAAAACAAAAATAAACAAGTGGGACGTAATCAAACTTATCAGCTTTTGACAGCAAATGAAACCATAAACCAAACGAAGAGAACCTACAGACTGTGAGAAAATATTTGCAAATGATGTGACCATAAAAGGGCTTAATCTTCGAAATATACAAACAGCTCATACAACTCAATAACAATAAAACAAACAAAAAAACAATTAAAAAATGGGCAAAATACCTAAATATACATTTCTGCAAAGAAGATATACAGATGGTCAATAGGCACATGAAAAGGTGCTCATCATCGCTAATTATTAGAGAAATGCAAATCAAAACTACAATGAGGGGCCTCCCTGGTGGCGCAGTGGTTAAGAGTCCGCCTGCCGATGCAGGGGATACGGGTTCGTGCCCCGGTCTGGGAGGATCCCATATGCCGCGGAGCGGCTGGGCCCGTGAGCCATGGCCGCTGGGCCTGCGCATCCGGAGCCTGTGCTCCGCAACGGGAGAGGCCACAACAGTGAGAGGCCCACATACCGCAAAAATCAAAAAAAAAAAAACAAAAAAAAAACCAAAAAAACTACAATGAGGTACCACCTCACACCAATCAGAATGGGCATCATTAAAATATCTACAAATAACAAATGCTGGAGGGGGTTCTGGAGAAAAGGGAACCCTCCTACACTATTGGTGGGAATGTCAGTTGGTGCAGCCAATACGGAAAACAGTATGGAGGTTCCTCAAAAAACTAAAAATAGAGTTGCTATATGATCCAGCAGTCTCACTCCTGGACATATATCCAGACAAAATTATAATTCAAAAAGATACATGCACCCCTATGTTCATAGCAGCACTATTCACAATACCCAAGACATGGAAACAACCTAAACATCCACTGACAGATTGACAGATTTATGGATAAGGGAGATGTGGTGTATTTATACAATAGAATATTACTGAGCCATAGAAAAGAATGAAATAGATGCCTGGGTGGAGGACAAGATGGCAGAGTAGAAGGACCTGAGTTTACTTCTTCTCAAGAAAACACCAAAATCACAACTAACTGCTGAACAACCATCGACAAAAAAGACCAGAACCTAACAAAAGAGATATTCTACGTACAAAGACAAAGAAGAAGACACAATGAGATGGTAGGAGGGGTGCATTCACAATACAATCAAATCTCATACCTGCCAGGTGGGTGACACACAAACTGGAAAATAATTATATCACAGAGGGTCTCCTACAGGAGTGAGAGTTCTGAGCCTATGTCATGCTGCCCAGTCTGGGGGTTTGGCCTCAGGAGGAGCAGCCCCAGAGCACTTGATTTTGAAGGCCAGTGGGACTTGATCGCAGGAACTCCATAGGACTGGAGGAACCATAAACTCCACTCTTGGAGGGCACACACAAGGTCTTGTGCACCCTGGGACCCAGGGAAAAAGCAGTGACTTCACAGAAGCCTGGGTCAGACCTACCTGCTGGTCTGGGAGGGTCTCCTGGAGAGGTAGGGGGGCAACTGTGTCTCACTGCAGGGACAAGGACACTGGTGTCAAGGTACTGGGGAGCACTTATTGGTATGAGCTGTCTGCAGGCCTCCATTTTGATGCCAAGAACTGGCCACACCCAACAGCCTTCATGCTCCAGTTCTGGGTCGCCTCAGGCCAAACAACCAACAGGGCAGGAACACAGCCTTACCCATCAGCAGACAGGCTGTTTAAAGTCTTCCTCAGTCCACAGCCACCTCTAAACACACCTGTTGTTATGGCCCTGCCCAACAGAGGGACAAGACCCAGCTCCAACCACCAACAGGCAGGCACCAGTCTCTCCCACCAGGAAGCCTGCACAAGCCTCTTAGACCAGCCTCACTCACCAGGGGACAGACACCAGAAGCAAGAGAAACTACAATCCTGCAGCTTGTGGGACCACAAAAACAGAAAGTTAGACAAAATAGGATGGCAGAGGAATATGTTCCAGACGAAGGAACAAAATAAAATCCCAGAAGAACAACTAAGTGAAGTGAAGCTAGTCAATCTATCCGAAAATAGACTTCAGAGTAATGACAGTAAAGATGATCCAAGATCTCAGAAAAAAATGGAGGAACAGACTGAGAAGTTACAAGAAATGTTTAACAAAGAACTAGAAGATCTAAAGAACAAACAAAGTTGAACATACAATAACTGAAATGAAAAATACACTAGAAAGAATCAGTAGCAGAATGAATGAGGCAGAAGATTGGATATGTGAGCTCAAAGGCAGAATAGTGGAAATCACTGCTGTAGAACAGAATAAAGAAAAATGAATGAAAAGAAATGAGGACAGTTTAAGGGACTTCCCTGGTGGTGCAGTGGTTAAGCATCTGCCTGCCACAGCAGGGGACACAGGTTAAAGCCCTGGTCCTGGAAGATCCCACATGCTGCAGACCAACTAAGCCCCTGTGTCACAACTACCGAGCCTGCACTCTACAACCTGCAAGCCACAACTACTGAGCCCACGTGCCACAACTCCTGAAGCCCGCACACCTAGAGACCATGCTCTGCAACAAAAGAAGCCACCAAAACGAGAAGCCCACGCACTGCAACGACGCATAGTCCCTGCTCACTGCAACTAGAGAAAGCCCACTCGCAGCAATGAAGACCCAACATAGCAGTTGCAGGGCATCTTAAGATGTGGAAATCAACTTCTTCCCCACAAATACAACAGAAATAGATCTACATGTGGAACAAGTCCTACATAACACCTACTGAACTCTGGCAGAAGACCTCAGACCTCCCAAAAGGCAAGAAACTCCCCACGTACCTGGGTAGGGCAAAAGAAAAAAGAAAAAACAGAGACAAAGAATAGGGATGAGATCTGCACCAGTGGAAAGGAGCTGTGAAGGAGAAAAGGTTTCCACACACTAGAAGCCCCTTCGCGGGCAGAGACTGCGGGTGGCGGAGTGGGGAGCTTTGGACCCACGGAGGAGAGTGCAGCAACAGGGGTGCAGAGGGCAAAGCGGAGAGACTCCTGCACAGAGGGTCAATGCGACCAGCACTTACCAGCCTGAGAGGCTTGTCTGCTCACCCGCTGGGGCGGGAGGGGTCTGAGAGCTGAGACTCGCACTTAGGAGGTCGGACCCCAGGGAGAGGACTGGGGTTGGATGCATGAACACAGCCTGAAGGGGGCTAGTGCGCCACGGCTAGCTGGGAGGGAGTCCGGGAAAAAGTCTGGAGCTGCCGAAGAGGCAAGAGACTTTTTCTTGCCTCTTTGTTTCCTGGTGCGCAAGGAGAGGGCATTAACAGAGCTGCCTAAATGAGCTCCAGAGACGGGTGTGAGCCGTGGCTATCAACGTGGACACCAGAGATGGGCATGAGATGCTAAGCCTGCTGCTGCCGCCACCAAGAAGCCTGTGTGCAAGCTCAGGTCACTATCCACACCTCCCCTCCTGGGAGCCTGTGCAGCCCACCACTGCCAGGGTCCCGGGATCCAGGGACAACTTCCTGGGAGAACGCATGGCACGCCTCAGGCTGGTGCAATGTCACACCGGCCTCTGCCGCCACAGGCTCGCCCCACATCTGTACCCCTCCCTCCCCCCAGCCTGAGTGAGCCAGAGCCTCTGAACCAACTGATCCTTTAACCCCGTCCTGTCTGAGTGAAGAACTGATGCCCTCAGGCGACCTACATGCACAGGTGCGGCCGTATCCAAAGTTGAACCCCCGGAGCTGTGCGAACAAAGAAGAGAAAGGGAAATTGCTCCCAGCAGCCTCAGGAGCAGCGGATTAAATCTCCACAATCAACTTGATGTACCTGCATCTGTGGAATACCTGAATAGACAACAAATCAACCCAAATTGAGGAGGTGGTCTTTGGGAGCAACGATATATATATATTTTTCCCTTTTTCTCTTTTTGTGAGTGTATGCTTCTGTGTGTGATTTTGTCTGTATAGCTTTGTTTTTACCATTTGTCCTAGGGTTCTGTCTGTCCATTAATTTATTTTTTTATTACTTAAAAATACTTTTTCTTAATAATTACTTATTTTGTATTTTAATAACTTTATTTTATTTTATCCTCTTTGTTTCTTTCTATTTTTTCTGCCTTTTATTCTGAACCGTGTGGATGACAGGCTCTTGGTGCTCCAGCCAGGCATCAGGGCTGTGGCTCTGAGGTGGGAGAGCCAAGTTCAGGACACTGGTCCACAAGAAAACTCCCAGCTCCACGTAATATCAAATGGCGAATATCTCCCAGAGATCTGCATCTCAACGCCAAGACCCAGCTCCACTCAACGACCAGCAAGCTACAGTGCTGGACACCCTATGCCAAAAAACTAGCAAGACAGGAATATAACCCCGTCCATTAGCACAGAGGCTGCCTAAAATCATAATAAGGCCACAGACACCCCAAAACACACCACCAGACGTGGACCTGCTGACCAGAAAGACAAGATCCAGCCTCGACCACCGGAACACAGGCACTAGTACCCTCCACCAGGAAGCCTACACAACCCACTGAACAAACCTTAGCCACTGGGGACAGACACCAAAAACAACAGAAACAAGGAACTCGCAGCCTGCGAAAAGGAGACCCCAAACACAGTAAGTTAAGCAAAATGAGAAGAAAGAGAAACACACAGCAGATAAAGGAGCAAGGCCAAAACCCACCAGACCTAAGAAATGAAGAGGAAATAGGCAGTTTACCTGAAAAAGAATTCAGAATAATGATAGTAAAGATGATCCAAAACCTTGGAAATAGAACAGAGAAAATACAAGAAACGTTTAACAAGGACCTAGAAGAAGTAAAGAGCAAACAAACAGAGATTAACAACACAATAAATGAAATTTAAAATTTTCTAGAAGGGATCAATAGCAGAATAACTGAGGCAGAAGAACGGATAAGTGACCTGGAAGATAAAATAGTGGAAATAACTACTGCAGAGCAGAATAAAGAAAAAGAATGAAAAGAATTGAGAACAGTCTCAGAGACCTCTGGGACAACATTAAACGCACCAACATTCGAATTATAGGGGTCCGAGAAGAAGAAAAGAAAAAGAAAGGGACTGAGAAAATATTTGAAGAGATTATAGTTGAAAACTTCCCTAATATGGAAAAGGAAATAGTTAATCAAGTCCAGGAAGCACAGAGAGTCCCATACAGGATAAATCCAAGGAGAAACACGCCAAGACACATATTAATCAAACGATCAAAAATTAAATACAAAGAAAAAATATTAAAAGCAGCGAGGGAAAAACAACAAATAACACACAAGGGAATCGCCATAATGTTAACAGCTGATCATTCAGCAGAAACTCTGCAAACCAGAAGGGAGTGGCAGGACATATTTAAAGTGATGAAGGAGAAAAACCTGCAACCAAGATTACTCTACCCAGCAAGGATCTCATTCGGACTTGATGGAGAAATTAAAACCTTTACAGACAAGCAAAAGTTAAGAGAATTCAGCACCACCAAACCAGCTTTACAATAAATGCTAAAGGAACTCCTCTACGCAGGAAACAGAAGAGAAGGAAAAGACCTACAATAATAAAAGCAAAAGAATTAAGAAAATGGTAATAGGAACATACATATCGATAATTAACTTAAATGTAAGTGGACTAAATGCTCCAACCAAAAGACTTATACTGGCTGAATGGATACAAAAACAAGACCCAAATATATGCTATCTACAAGAGACCCACTTCAGACCTAGGGACACATACAGACTGAAAGTGAGGGGATGGAAAAAGATATTCCATGCAAATGGAAACCAAAAGAAAGGTGGAGTAGCAATTCTCATATCAGACAAGATAGACTTTAAAACAAAGACTATTACAAGAGACAAAGAAGGACACAACATGACGATCAAGGGATCGATCCAAGATGAAGATATAACAATTGTAAATATTTATGCACCCAACATAGGAGCACCTCAATACATAAGGAAAATACTAACAGCCATAAAAGGGGAAACTGACAGTAACACAATCACAGTAGGGGACTTTAACACCCTACTTTCACCAATGGACAGATAATCCAAAATGAAAATAAATAAGGAAACACAAGCTTTAAATGATACATTAAACAATATGGACTTAATTGATATTTATAGGACATTCTGTCTAAAAACAACAGAATACACATCTTCTCAAGTGCTTATGGAACATTCCCCAGGACACATCATATCTTGGGTCACAAATCAAGCCTTGGTAAATTTAAGAAAATTGAAATCATATCAAGTATCTCTTCCGACCACAACACTCTGAGACTAGATATCAAATACAAGAAAAAAATCTGTAAGAAATAAAAACACATGGAGGCTAAACAACACACTAATTAATAACCAAGAGATCACTGAAGAAATCAAAGAGGAAATCAAAAGATACCTAGAAACAATGACAATGAAAACACAATGACCCAAAACCTATGAGATGCAGCAAAAGCAGTTCTAAGAGGGAAGTTTATAGCTATACAAGCCTACCTTAAGAAACAAGAAACATCTCAAATAAATAACCTAACCTTACACCTAAAGCAATTAGAGAAAGAAGAACAAAAAAACCCCCAAAGTTAGAGGAAGGAAAGAAGTCATAAAGATCAAATCAGAAATAAATGAAAAAGAAATGAAGGAAACGATAGCAATGATCAATAAAACTAAAAGCTGGTTCTTTGAGAAGATAAACAAAATTGATAAACCATTAGCCAGACTCATCAAGAAAAAAAGGGAGAAGGCTCAAATCAATAGAATTAGAAGTGAAACGGAGAAGCAATAACTGACACTGCAGAAATACAAAGGATCATGAGAGATTACTACAAGCAACTCTATGCCAATAAAATGGACAACCTGGAAGAAATGGACAAATTCTTAGAAAGGCACAACGGGTCCGAGACTGAACCAGGAAGAAATAGAAAATATGAACAGACCAATCACAAGCACTGAAATTGAAACTGTGATCAAAAATCTTCCGACAAACAAAAGCCCAGGACCAGATGGCTTCACAGGTGAATTCTATCTAACATTTAGAGAGGAGCTAACACCCATACTTCTCAAGCTCCTCCAAGATATAGCAGAGGGAGGAACACTCCCAAACTCATTATATGAGGCCACCATCATTCTGATACCAAAACCAGACAAAGATGTCACAAAGAAAGAAAACTACAGGCCAATATCACTGATGAACACAGACACAAAAATTCTCAACAAAATACTAGCAAACAGGATCCAACAGCACATTAAAAGGATCATACGCTATGATCAAGTGGGGTTTATCCCAGGAATGCAAGGATTCTGCAATATATGCAAATCAATCAATGTCATACACCATATTAAAAAATTGAAGGAGAAAAACCATATGATCATCTCAATAGATGCAGAGAAATCTTTCCACAAAATTCAATACCCATTTATGGTAAAAACCCTGCAGAAAGTAGGCATAGAGGGAACTTTCCTCAACATAATAAAGGCCATATATGATAAACCCACAGCCAACATCGTCCTCAATGTTGGAAAACTGAAACCATTTCCACTAAGATCAGGAAGAAGACAAGGTTGCCCACTCTCATCACTATTATTCAACATAGTTTTGGAAGTTTTAGCCACAGCAAGCAGAGAAGTAAAAGAAATAAAAGGAATCCAAATTGGAAAAGAAGAAGTAAAGCTGTCACTCTTTGCAGATGACATGATACTATACATAGAGAATCCTAAAGATGCTACCAGAAAACTACTAGAGCTAATCAATGAATTAGGTAAAGTAGCAGGATACAAAATTAATGCATAGAAATCTCTTGCATTTCTATACACTAATGATGAAACATCTGTAAGTGAAATTAAGAAAACACTCCCATTTATCATTGCAAGAAAAAGAATAAAACATCTAGGAATAAACCTACCTAAGGAGACAAAAGACCTGTAGGCAGAAAATTATAAGACACTGATGAAAGAAATTAAAGATGATACAAATAGACGGAGAGATATACCATGTTCTTGGATTGGAAGAATCAACATTGTGAAAATGACTCTACTACCCAAAGCAATCTACCGATTCAATGCAATCCCTATCAAACTACCACTGTCATTTTTCACAGAACTAGAACAAAAAATTTCACAATTTCTATGGAAACACATAAGACCCTGAATAGCCAAAGCAATCTTGAGAAAGCAAAATGGAGCTGGAGGTATCAGGCTCCCTGACTTCAGACTATACTACAAAGCTACAGTAATCAAGACAGTATGGTAAAAAAGAAGTATATATCAGTGGAACAGGATAGAAAGCCCAGAGATAAACCCACGCACATATGGTCATCGTATCTTTGATAAAGGAGGCAAGAGTATACAGTGGAGAAAAGACAACTTCTTCAATAAGTGGTGCTGGGAAAAGTGGACAGCTACATGTAAAACAATGAAATTAGAACACTCCCTACCATCATACACAAAAATAAACTCCAAATGGATTAAAGACCAAAATGTAAGGCTAGACACTATCAAACTCTTAGAGGAAAATATAGGCAGAACACTCTATGACATAAATCACAGCAAGATCCTTTTGGACCCACCTCCTAGAGAAATGGAAATAAAAACAAAAATAAACAAATGGGATCTAATGAAACTTAAAAGCTTTTGCACAGCAAAAAAACCATAAACAAGGTGAAAAGACAACGCTCAGAATGGGAGAAAATATTTGCAAATGAAGCAAGTGACAAATGATTAATCTCCAAAACATACAAGCAGCTCATGAAGCTCAATAACAACAACAACAAAAAAAACAACCCAACCCAAAAATGGGCAGAAGACCTAAATAGACATTTCTCCAAAGAAGATATACAGATTGCCAACAAACACATGAAAGAATGCTCAACATCATTAATCATTAGAGAAATGCAAATCAAAACTACAATGAGGTATCACCTCACACCAGTCAGAATGGCCATCATCAAAAAATCTAGAAACAACTAATGCTGGAGAGGGTGTGGAGAAAAGGGAACCCTCTTGCACTGTTGGTGGGAATGTAAATAGATACAGCCACTATGGAAAACAGTATGGAGGTTCCTTAAAAAAGTAAAAATAGAACTACCAGACGACCCAGCAATACCTCTACTGGGCATATACCCTGAGAAAACCATAATTCAAAAAGAGTCTTGTACCACAATGTTCATTTCAGCACTATTTACAATAGCCAGGACATGGAAGCAACCCAAGTGTCCATCAACCGATGAATGGATAAAGAAGATGTGGCATGTATATACAATGGAATATTACTCAGCCATAAAAAGAAACGAAATTGAGTTATTTGTAGTGAGGTGAATGGACCTAGAGTCTGTCATACAGAGTGAAGTAAGTCAGAAAAACAAATACTGTATGCTAACACATATATATGGAATCTAGAAAAAAATATGGTTCTGATGAACCTAGGTACAGGACAGGAATAAAGACACAGACATAGAGAATGGACTTGAGGACATGGGGAGGGAGAAGGGTAAGCTGGGACGAAGTGAAAGAGTAGCACTGACATATATACACTACCAAATGTAAAATAGATAGCTAGTGGGAAGCAGCTGCATAACATGGGGAGATCAGCTCAGTGCTTTGTGACCACATAGAGGGGTGTGATAGGGTGGGTGGGAAGGAGACTCAAAAGGGAGGGGATATGGGGATATATGTATACATATAGCTGATTCACTTTGTTATATAGCAGAAACTAACACAACATTGTAAAGTAATTATACTCTAATAAAGATGTTAAAAAAATAAAAGGAAAAGTCACTAATTGGGACCTAATCCAACTTATAAGCTTTTGCATAGCAAAGGAAACCATAAATAAAATGAAAAGACAACCTATGGACTGGGAGAAATTATTTGCAAATGATGCAAATGATAAAGGCTTAATTTACAAAATATACAAACAGGTCATACAGCTTAATAATAAAAAAAACAGACAACCTAACTGAAAAGTGGGCTGAAGACCACAGTAGACATTTCTCCAAAGAAGACATACACATGTCCAACAGGCACATGAAAAGATGCTCAACATCGCTAATTATTTGAGAAATGTAAATCAAAACTACAGTGAGGTACCACCTCACACTGGACAGACTAGTCATCATTAAAATGTCTAAAAATAACAAGTTCTGGAGGGCGAGTATAGAAAAGGGAACCCTCCTACACTGTTGGTGGGAATGTAAATCAGTGCAGCCACTATAAAAAACAGTATGGATGGTCCTCAAAAACTAAAAATAGAGTTGCCATATGATCCAGCAATCCCACTCCTGGGCATATATCAGGACAGAATTCTAATTCTAAAAGATACATGCACCCCAATATTCATAAAATCACTACAATACCCAAAACATGGAAACAACCTACATGTCCACTGACAGATGCATGGATAAAGAAGAGTGCTATATTTATATAAGAGAATATTACTCAGCCATAAACAAGAATGAAATAATGCCATTTGCAGCAACATGGATGGACCTAGAGATTAACCTCCTAAGCAAAGTAAGTCAGAAAGAGAAAGACAAATATCATATGGTATCACTTATGATGGAATCTAAAATATGACACAAATGAACTTATCTACGAAACAGAAACAGACTCAAGAACACAGAGAACAGACTTGTGGTTGCCAAGGGGCAGGGCAATGGGGGAGGTAAGGATTGGAAGTTTGGGATTAGCAGATTCAAACTATTGTATATAGCATGGATAAACAACAAGTGCCTACTGTACAGCAGGAGAACTATATTCAATATCTTTTGATAAACCACAATCGAAAAAATATGAAAAAGAATATATATATGTATAACTGAATCACTTTGCTCTATAGCAGAAATTAACACAACATTGTAAATCAACTATACTCCAATAAAATAAAAAAAAAACCAAATTCTTTGTTTCTCCAAGGACAGTATAATCATACCCACACATTAATACTATCTGAAGATGCATTTTCATAATATAAGAGTTCTGCAATTTAAACCACTCGGTGAGTAGAAACTAATTGCTAAGTGTTGAGGTGATACTGTATTATTTGTTTAGTATTGCAGAGAATGAAAGGATCTGCAAGCCAGTAATTACAATTGTCCCTTGGTATCCAAGGGGATTTGGCTCCAGGACTCCCTCCCCTGGGTACCAAAATCCGAGGATGCTCCATTCTCATGGTCAGCCCCCTGTGTCTGTGTGTGTGGAATCTGTAGATATATAGGGCTGACTGTACAAGTAGAAACTGCACTTAAACTTAGCTGGACTCAATTTATGCTTTGTGATCTTGAAAATGTTAACAAATTTAAAATTCGTTACTGTTCATTAAATTTGTTAACAAATTAAGAAACCCAAGGATTTGGTCATTGGAACCTCCAATCTGTAGCCAGTAGGTCAGAAGCACAGTTGACAATCTGGACTTGTGATTGGCGTCTGAGGTTGGCGGGGAAGGGGACACAGAGGGGACAAGAGTCTTGTAGGACTGAGCCCTTCCCCTGTGGAATCTGATGCTATCTCTGGGTAGACAGTGTCAGAATTTAGTTGAACTGCAGGACACCCAGCTGGTGTCAGAGAATTGCCTGTTGGTGTGGAAAGCCTCCCCACACATTGGAATTGGTGATCAGAATTTCAGCTGCACAGGGTGGCCACTAGCTCATATAGAACCTTTGTGCAAACTGGGGAAAAGGGGTCCCCTTGGGCAGATGCATTTTGGCACACAGTTTGGGGAGCAGACTGGTACCTGGGGGATTTATAAATTACAGCCTTTCCTTGCCCAGGTAGACACAGCCCCACGCCAGACTGCACCATGGGATTCAGTCATCTTTTACCTCTTCAATGAGTGCTTGGTGCAGCGATGCCTTGTGTCACCCTCTGTGTGACCTTCACCCCCCAGATCTTTGCCTGACCTCTATCTTGGCAGTAGGTGGTCTGTGGTCTGGAGCCACAAGGAGTCATCCATCTGCACTGGCGCAGGGTGTCAGGGTCAAGAACAGACCCAGCACTGCTGGCACTTAAGTCTTTCCCTATCTCCCCTTTTATTTCTAATTCCCCAAGTTACACAGTAATATAACCTATAAATTCTCCAGGTGATTTCAATATACAACTCTCCTCCACAATCCCCTGACTTACAACTACAAAGCAGAAATACTCACCCCTGGTGCACATTAGAATCACTTTCAGAGTTAAAAAAAGAATACCAATCCCCAGGCCCCATCCAAGGCCAATGAAATCAGAATTTCTGGGATAAGGCCCAGGTATCAGTATTTTAAAAACTTTCCCAGATGTCTTAGCCCATTAGGGCTGCTATAACAGAATACCATGGACTGGGTGACCTAGAGGCAACAGAAATTTATTTCTTAAATTCTGGAGGCTGGGAAGTCCAAGATCAAGGTGCCAGCAGATTGAGTGTCTGGTGTGGGCCCACTTCCTGGTCCTCACATAGTGGAAAGGACAAGGGAGCTCTCTGGGGTCTCTTTATAAGGGCACTAATCCCATTCATGAGGGCTCCACCCTCATGACCTAACTACCTCCCAAAGGCCCTCCCCCCATATACCATCACACTTGGGATTAGGGTTTCAACACATGAATTTTGGGGGGACACAAATATTCAGTCTGTAGCACCAGGTGATTCTAACGTGCAGCCAAAGTTGAGAATGCTCTTCTAGGGTTAGTCTCCCTTGGTCTCCATATTTAGCCAAACATAAGTGTCATCTAGTCCCTTGCTACTATGGTTCTGAAAATATTTCTTTCTAAATACAAACAAATATTTTAGTCCAGTGATAGAGAAATGAGGCCGCCTTTAGAGACATACCGTATGGGTTTCCCCCGGTGGGTATACATTCAATGGAGACATCCGCTTTGGAAGAGGCACTAAAGGAGGCCTCTCTCTTATATATGGTTCTTTGTGGATTTTTCTCTGTAGTATCAGGGACAGAAAAATGGCCAACAAGATCAAGCCCAGCATTGCCATTAACACTATGAACCATAACTCGCTGTAGAACTCTGTGCTTTTGTTCCCTGATCCTTTCTTTTCTCCAGGAGTTGTCAGCACCAGGCCTGCAAAATCCAGGGACAGAAAAGGGAAACGTTATTTCAGAAGGCAATTTTGTGATTTCTTGCTCTGTTGTTTAATAAATTAGAAAAGCATGTATAGTGCTTTGTTGCACTTGTGTTTAGGCTGGGGAAATGGTGCAGTGGGTCGGTGGGTGTAAGGAGAAGTTTACAGCCCTTGGGAGACCTTGCTGACACCTCTCAGGTTGGAAATTGCAGCTGCCTTGGCACGCTCCCAGGAAATACAGTTGGAGGGGGGATGAGGGGATTTTTAAGAGGGTTACCAAAGTAACCTTGGGAAAAGCCTACTTCACAGCTGTGTGCCTGGGGAGCAGTCCTTTCTGGGCTCATGTGAGGGTTGGATCCCAGACTAATATTGCTACAGAAACCCCATTATATACACAGTCAATGCTGTGTGGATCCAGGGTCCCCTCACTTCATGCAACAGCCCTGTTCCTGTGAAGTTTCTTTCAAACTGGATTTTGAGACGTCAGATATCATTTTCCATTGGGATGTTAATAGCTTGTGCTAACAGGTGGTCTTTATAGTACTTCTTGTACTCTGGCCTCTCTGTTAAGTAACAAAAGCTCTGCAAGTCATCACTCAAATGCCCTGGAAGAGCTTCCTAGGGATGGAAATCCTTTAGCAAAGGGACCACTTACCTTTGATTTCTATTCAGGTGTTAAGAGTTCAGTTGATGTGATTCTCTGCACATGAGGCTGATAGACGTAGCTCACATTTAATAAGCATTTACCCTGTGCCAGTCCCTGTGCTAAGTAAGGGCTTTCCGGGGATGAAGGATCGAAGGATGGGGAGTAGCAGGATTGTCAAGTCTGTGGATGTGGGAAAGCTGAAATGAGAGGGGCAGACTCGGAAAGCCTTATGGGATCACTGCAGAACAGTGTTAAGCTGTGGAATCACCGTCGGCCTGGCAATCTGAGTGGGAGAAAGTCTCAGAGATCATCTCCATCCCAGCCCTTTGCTAGCAACAGCTCAGAAGCCTCTGGATCCACGCAGCCGCCATGCAGGCTGGCATGCAGCAGAGGGCCAGGGAGCTGCTCTTCTAAAGCCAATGCTCATGGCCAAGAGGAAGGACAGACACAGCTGTAAATGCCAACTCTTTTGACAGCCTTCCCCTTTTCAGCCCCTCAAGGACTGGATGGGCCTCCTTGGCCTTCACACCCACACTGTCAGGGGAAGTTTAAAAGGGGAAGCATTTTGCACTGGGGTGAGGATGTTTAAGGGAGGGAGAGAAGGTGACTAAAATTAAAATTTGAACTCCATGAGAGGGGGGCTACACTTTGCTAACCCTAACTCTGAATTTGGAACATTATCGTTATTATCCACACAAATTGGCATTAGAGTATTTTCTCTTTCCTCTGACTTCCTCTATAAATTCACTTTTTTTGGTGCACAAATTCATATAGCTCTTTATTGACAGAATTTGTGGTTAGGAGAGAACTTTAGTCATATCTTTCTGCATCTACAATTCAATGACTTGGCATTTTAAGAGTTTACCCTAACTCCTTGCCTAATGTAAGTTTCAAGAGGACTTAAAAAAGTTCTTACAACACTTAACACAATTTCTTCCATATGGTGTATGCTAAGATGTGTAGATACATATGTATAAACAAACATGTATGTATAAACAAACACAAATATGTATAAACAAACATGCATGCTTCTTTAGGAAAATGAGTAGATACTACACTAAATATGATTTGAGTTAAATGTTTACCAAATCCAGTGCTGGTATCATATTGAATCAAAGGTGTCTTAACACTTCCTTCATCTGTAGTGCAGATGACCTGGAAAAAGAAAGCTGGACAAAGGTAAATGAGTCAGTTATTCAACATCTACAAATAGTGGGCACAGTTTCAGAAAAGCAATGTATTATAGCATGAAGTAGTCTGAAAACAGGATTCCACATCAAGTTATGAGGTTTTACCTACTATGCAAACTTATTTCTAACTTAAAAACTATCAAGAAAAACAGCTATCATTAGTGTAATAACGTATATAACATATATGTTATTACATATATGTTACCTATATAATAACATATATATATGTAACAGAACTAAAGAAGTTTAGAGATTATATAGCAAAGGAAAAGAATTATCTGAAGAATAAAGGTTAACTCACAGAATGTATCTTGTTCTGCATATAATCTGAAACTGTTCCTTTAAACTTACAGGTGTTCCTTTCACTAGGCAACCCAGAGTTTCCTACTAAGCAGGAAGGCTCAACAGGGATCTGAGAAATCAAATGGTCTAAATACCTCTTACAGTAGCCAGGAGCCTGAGGGAAGTGAGTCTTGTAAGGTCACACAGATGATTAGAGGCCTGGCCAGGGGTAGAACCCGTATTTCCCAACTTTCAGGCCATCTCCTCATCACAACAAACTGCCCAGGTGACCAAGAACTGTGACCATGTAGCTGAATTGTTGTAAAAATGTTACTGATAAGTTTCAAATGCTGTAAATGCAATGCTGGAGCTCATTGTTTACCTGCCCCTTTTAGCCAAAATAAATAGTACATATTTTCAAGGAAACTAAAAAAATCAACCACTAATGAATTCATTGTATAAAACCAGATTGCCCAAAAGGGCCTCACATCTATTGGTCCTGTGGCCATGTTGATCATTAGAAAATACTTAGTACCTTGAAAAGCTTTTTCTCATTTCAATTTAAAAACAAGAAAACCAAAGAAGGACATGTAATTAAATAGGGAGAAAGTATTCAGTTTTAGAGGGAAGAGCGTTGTTATTTCAAGAACAGATACCGACGTTGGTTAAGGAAAGCTCTTACTCAAGGTCTAAGATTTGGGGATGGTCATGGCCTGATTATGCTCTCTTTGGAGGCTGTGGATGCATTGAGAAAGTCTCCGAAGTCCCTAAAATTGTATTATTTCGGGATACTCTTTGCCTGTGGGTTTTATTTCTCTAGTGCACATAACCTGCCCTCTGGTCTTGTTCCTGGGGAACCTCAGCAGAGGCAGTGCTCAGAGGACCACATCAGAAGGGTCATCAGGAAAACCTGACTGACACCAAGCAGTCACTTTCCCACGAGAAGTGACCACTTAACCCAGGACATGTTAATGATGACCATCTGAGGTCACCTTTCAGATCGACAGATTGAGCATCTCGGAAAGGTGGGAAACTCAGCTTCTTGTGCCCTGAGAAATGGGAATGGGAAACTCACTTCTGTCTGCGGTCTTTGGGATGTAGAGGGTGGTGTCGAGGCCACTGTACACACGCTGCCCTCTATCGGTCAAGACGAACTCCTTCAGCCGCCCATTCAGCAGGAAGGAGCCACTCCAGTCCACACGTACCACGGATAGATTGCTGTCCACCGAGAAAGGGGCACGGTACTGGGGCACTGTTGGGAGAAGGGCGTAAGTTCTAAAAATAGTTGGACAAAGGTTCTAATTCTAAAAATAGCTGAGAGAAGGTTGCAAGTTCTAAAAATAGGTGGAAGAAGTTTCTAAGTTCTAAAAATAAGTGGGAGAAGGTTCTAAGTTCTAAAAATATGTGGGAGAAGGTTGTAAGTTCTAAAAATAGTGTGGTGTGTGTGTGCTTTTTATTTTAAAATATGAGCACACATTTTTTTTGTCCTTGCTGGAACCCTTCCTATTTCCCTTACTGCTTAAAGGAAAAACCTGGCTTTGGGGGTGAAAAGAAAACCATGGGAACACATGTGAAATGCTTTCTCAGCAATGCTGCACCTGCTTTCCAAAAAAAAAAATCAATGGAGAGTGGTGTTTTATGAAATACATCTATTAACATACAATGGTTCTGCTCATCAGCATAGCCCCGGAGCTCATATTTTGTTGCATTTTCCTTCTTTTAACAGGTAAAGTATCCTTAACACTATTAACTACAGTGGATAGCTATTTTTCATATCAAATCAGTATTTATTGCTACAAAGCCCCAAGGACTAGATGAAGTTAATATTTTATTTTCTCCTAACTAAACTGCTTAGATGGTGAATTATGTTCTTTTGGCACCCATTTATTTTTAAAGCTTTTTCTTGAACCGTTCGTTTGTTTTCTAAGATAGTTAAAAAGCCTTGCAAATAGCAATTCGAGTATAATAATTCATTGCCCTGACTAATCAATCAATAGCACAGTACATTAGTATATAATCAAGCTCAGGTCTCCTAAGTATTGTATCAGATAGAGAAGCAACTTTGTGTGCATTTAACAGGAATGAGAACTTTTCATTTTTCAACTCCTTACTAAAATAAAGAAAGAATAATCCTTAACTGAGGCTCATCTTCTAAATGAATCATTTTTGTAGGAACAAATGAAGGGATACCATATCATCTTGTCAAGTCAGAAGAGATTTATTTCATGAGATCTCATTTTCTCCAAAATAATCAATACATTTGTAAGGGCATTAAGATCCAGCTATATATGAAATTGGCTTTTTTTTTTTTTTTTTTTTTTTTTTTTCTTTTTGCGGTATGTGGGCCTCTCACTGCTGTGGCCTCTCCCGTTGCGGAGCACAGGCTCCGGATGCGCAGGCCCAGCGGCCATGGCTCACGGGCCCAGCCGCTCCGTGGCATATGGGATCCTCCCAGACCGGGGCACGAACCCGCATCCCCTGCATCGGCAGGCGGACTCTTAACCACTTGCGCCACCAGGGAGGCCCGAAATTGGCTTTTAAGAAAAGAAAAAAAAAAAGTGAGTGGTAGAAATAAATTGGATATCTTTTTTCCTTTAAAAATTAAATCCATCTGTTGCTGATGTGAGGAAATATAACAAAATAAGGAATAATTATGCTTTGGTGATCATAAGATTCAACCATGAAGACAAATTTGATTCTCATCTTTTAAAATAAGATATTTTCATAAAGTTATAGGAAAATTTTTCTGCAAATACTGAAACAAGAGCTATCAAGCCCTCTTTAAATATTTTTAACACAAATTATGCTTAATATCACAATGGAACATACTATTGTATTTGTCTGTGGCTTCCCGCTGTCACTTAATTTTGGTAGATTTCCACTTCTCCCCTACATCATAACAGTACAGACAAAGAGAAGGCTTGTAAATAGTACAAAAATAGAAATGTAGGGGCTTTACTTGCCTTGCAGGATTTGGAGATCTTCCTGAGGAAAAAGAGTGATCAAACTATCAAAATAATCAGGAATAAAGGATTTGAAGACTGAGAAAATGATAACAGCTACTATGCCAATAAAGTAGTACAATGCAAGTACAATAAAGTACTTGATGTATTTTATTTTATTTAACCCTCAAAACAATCTTGTAAGAATTAGTTCCTAATTTTTCATGTGAGGAGACTAAAGTTTAGAGAGATCAAATAACCTGCTTAATGTCAGTAGCTGGTAGGCGACAAAGGATCTGAACCCAGGCCTGCTTAACGCCAAAGCCCATGTTTTTTTGTTAAAATCAGTACACATTTATTTAAAGGAGCATGATTTACTAATTCACTTTATGGGTGCCCTTCAGTGGTGAGTGGTTCATCCTGATTGTTAAATATTCAGGAATTTTGTGAGTTGGTTATTAAACCCAGCCACTATTAAAAACTAAATCATATAAACCTAAATAAATTATATTAAAACAAAGGTAACAAATATTAAAACTTTGTAACTTCTTAATTATGTCGCTACCTTTTATCATCTATGCTCTCATGCTGTTCAAACCTATTGTATCTGGATGGTGGAAATATTATATAATGGTACACAATCTTTTCCCAACTCTGTGTTCAGTGCTGTCACGTTGGCAACTTGAAATCAGCCAAGTAGGAGTACTTACACCATGGAAATTGCTGAGCCCTGCAAATCAGGACATTTTTCTTTCACGGAGGCCAGTTGTTAAACATTTGCACCTCACCTCTGCTCTTCCACTGCAGGTGTAATTCAGGCAGAGGGGGCAGAATATGTTGCTAATGCTTCTCTAGACCCTTTTCTGATCACGTTTATATAAAATTGCAAATACTATTTTCAAAGCATCTTCTGGTTTGTATTCTTTGATCCACATTTTCTCTCTGCTAGTTTGTATAATGAATTAAAAGGAACATAAATGGTATTTAAACCCCATACAACAGCCAGTCAACTACTGTGCTTTTCCATGTCTGGGGATCCAGTAAACAGATGAAGAGAACCCTTCCTCCTTCAGTGCTACTGCAAACTTCAGCCACTTCTTCAATGTCAAGAAAGAATAGAGGGCTTCCCTGGTGGCGCAGTGGTTGAGAGTCCACCTGCCGATGCAGGGGACACGGGTTCGTGCCCCGATCCCGGAAGATCCCACATGCCGCGGAGCGGCTGGGCCCGCGAGCCATGGCCGCGGAGCCTGTGTGTCCGGAGCCTGTGCTCCGCAACGGGAGAGGCCACAGCAGTGAGAGGCCCGCGTACAGCAAAAAAAAAAAAAAAAAAAAAAAAAAAAAAGAAAGAATAGAAAGGCAGGACATCTTAAGTCTGTTCATTCTGTTCCTCCAGCATAAGGGGAAAATGTCTGGCAAAGACTAAGTTTCATGTTGAAAAACAGAATTGGTGATAACCTGCAAACCTCACATAGCTGTTTTGGCCTGGCCTTCTGGTGAGACACACACAAAACCTGGAATAATTAGAAAAATTGGCTTATAAATATACAGATCTCCCTTGACTTAGGATGGGGTTACGCCCAATAAACCCATCATAAATTGAAAAATATCCTAAGTTGAAAATGCATTTAATACACATAGGCTACCAAACATCATAGCTTAGCCTAGCCTACCTCAAACGTGCTCAGAACACTTACATTAGCCTACTGGGCAGAAATCATGTAATGCAAAGTCTATTTTATAATAAACAGTTGAGTATCTCCCATAATTTATTGCAAACTGTACTGAAAGTGAAAAACAGAATGGGTGTCGGGTACAGAATGGTTGTAAGTGTATTGGTTGTTTACCCTTTTGATGGCATGGCTGACTGGGAGCTGCCCTCAGCATCACGAGAGAGAATCATACTACAGATCGCTAACCTGACAAAGATCAAAATTCAAAGTATAGTTTCTACTGAATGTATATCACTTTGGCACCATCGTGAAGTCAAACCATTGTACATAAGGGACAGTCTGTATTGTAAACGGTAATTGCTTCTCAAAGATGGCGGTGGTGTTTTGTCCCATTCCTCGTAAGGAGTCGCGTTTTTTATTAAGTCAGAATTCATTTGACTACACTTTCATTTCAGGAATAAATGTTTCTCACAGTTCTTTTTGGGTTTGTGAAGGGAGGATAGCGAGAGGAATACGCAAAAAGGTAAAGGAGGTTACACAATTAGACAGTAGATATTACGAAGAACGATTACACTTTGCTTTGATTATAGCTTGGGTGACAAAGGACACTGATTGTGTGGTGCCAACAGTAAACGTGAGACATTCTGGATGCATTCACTCACTCACTAAACAACACATTTTGGGTATCTAAGACACTCTGCTTAGTGCTGGAGATAAAATGGAGAGAATGAGAGCCCAAGGAAGGGCACATTTAAGGGGAAAGATTCGCCTTCTGTTGGGGGTCTGCCCAACTCAAGCTGGTTATGAGAAGTTCCAAGGGAGACAAGGAAGCTGGGTGTGAGGGTCTGGATTTCAAGCAGGGAGCTCGGGGAGGAGGTGACCATTTGGGAGTCAGCCTTCAGAACTGAAGCCTTGGAGGAGATGAACTCACCTGAAGAGGGAAGAGGTGAGGCAGGAAGGACAGGAAAAAAGAGGGAAGGGGATAAAAGGGAAAGTGTGAGCAGAGAAAGTTTAGGGTTGAGGCTTAAAAACCTTGGTTGGTGGAAGATCAAGCAACTAAGCTGACTAACACTGAACATCCAAAGACACAGGTTTCCCAGGAGAGACTTGTCATGAAAACTAAGGGGAGCCACTTTCTACCAAGGATTGAGGCTTCAATCACGTTGAATGTTCCCAAGAAGTCAACGTGATTACTGGTGTAAAAAGCCCACTGGATCATCAGTGTGGAGGTCAAGGGCAAATTTAAGAAGAGATTTTCGTGCAGGGATGAGGTGGAAATCAGTGTGGAGGAAGTTAAAGAACACGTGGGAAGAAAGAAAATGGGAAAGCACTTGAAGACCATTCTTTAGAAGAGTTGTGCCCTGTCGGGAGGAGCCGGGGCAGGAACCAGAGGGGAAATGGAGTCTGTTTGCTTTAACATTAGAAAGATAGAGGCAACAGTGATACACTGAAGATTAAGGATAGAAAAATGATGAATAGTACTGAAGGAAGTGGTATCAAAGCACAAGAGGCAGGTTTATTTCAGATGGAAGGACCACCCCTTCCTGCCGTGTCCCTGGTGGGAATGATGCAGATGCAGGACACGTGGCTGTCTGGGGTGGGAAGCGAGCAAATTACTGACTGATGACATTTCCTTTCCTGGTGAATGACGAGGCAAGGAGTTCTGCCAAGACTCTAGGGAGAGGTGGGTGAGGGTTGTATAGGCTTGTGGGAAAAGGATGAGAAGAAGTGGAAGGTCTGAGGAGGGTGGAGAAGGTCTCAAATCTCTATTACAGAAAGTAGGTAGTGAGTTGACCAGGTTAGCACAGCAGTACCGAGGGTGCTGCTGAGCTGGGTGATCCTGAACTTAGAGTAACACTTCTACCTTCTAGGTGTGGAAACTGGAGGGACTTAAGCTCTGGCTTTAGCTCATCATATAGCTCCAGGAGCCTCACTTCAGATTCTAATTGATGTGAATGGCATCCTGGAATTGTAGTGCACAGTCCACAGCCCTGCATCAGTTTTCTCATCTATAAATTTGGTTAATAATAGTACTTAACTTCATAGGTTTGTGGTAAGGATTATTTGTAAAATGCCTGAACAGTGCCAGGAATGAGCAAGTGCTCGCTAAAAATGACCTCTTGCTAACCTCCTGCCATGTTATGGCTCAGGTACATTAAAGTCTTCGTATGAGGCAGTGAACTTTCACGAATGCATAACTCTTACTTTTAAAAATGTCAGTGCCAAATACCAAAGATGCGGTTCTAATCTGATATCATGTTTCTGGAAAGCAAATTTGCAATAAGTGTGCAAAGCCTTAAAATACTTAAAATTCCTGATGTAGTAAATTCCATTTGTTGCCATTTAAGAAGATAACCAGACATTCAAAGATTTGTTCACAAACTTTCTCACCACATTTATAAAAGGAAAATATTAGAAACAACTGAAATGCCCAATTTATTCGTAGGATGGAATGTTATATAGCCATTAACCTTGGTGGCTAAAGAGTTTTTAATGCCATGGGAAATGCAAATAAAATAATGTCAAGTATAAAAAGCAGACTATGAAATTTTCATTAGAGTATGATCTCAGCCATGTAATAAAAACTCTGCATAAAAAAGGGATTAAAGGAATGAATTATGCCAAAATATTAATGGTGGTTGCCTCTGGGTGTGGGGGATTATAAGCAGGACTGGCTTCATGGTTGTGTGACCTGTGCAGCTGCCCAGGATCCCTCATGTAGAAGAATTATGGACTTAGTTTTGATGCTCTGCTGTCATTATCTTGAAATTGTTAATGATTTTTGAACAAGGGGCCCCATATTTTCATTTTCCAGTGGAACCTACAAATTACGTAGTTGGCTCTAATTATAAGTACTTATTTTATTCTTAATACCTTATGTATTTGCCATTTTTAAACAGTAGACATATAAACCTTATAAAATCTGAAAAGGACTTATTTTATAGAAATGTAAGGAGGCCCCAACTGATTAGCTAATTGCCCTTTTCTGCACTCAGTAGCCCTTTTGCTTTTCCTGGCAGTGCTGTATATCAAAGCTTTCCAGAAATGCGAGCGATGACGCCATGTCATTTGAAAAGAAAAGGAATGGCAAACTTCTCTAAAAAGTTATCTCAAAATAAAGAAAGAAAAAAAGTCATCTTAAGTGTTTGTTTTCATCTTACCCATGTATTAGCTTTCTCTTAATTGGTTTTCATCCCATTGCTACATGAAAAATCTTCCTAAATTCACTCTTGATCTCCATATTATTTAATCCAATGGGCATTTTCCCCCGGTAGTCATGTTCACTGATGTCTCAGCAGCATTCAAAGGAACTGAACACTCAGTCCTTTTAGCAAACTGTTTTCCCCTTACCTTTCAGGACAAGCTTCCCCTCCTGCTGCCCTCCTACCTTTTTGGCTTATGATGGCAGCCACTTCTACTCACATTCTTTTTGGGTGATGAAGCTGATCCATTCAGAGGCCGTGCTGCCCAAATCATTGTGGGCTACCACCCTCAGCTTGTAGGTGGTGTAGGGCTGTAGACCCTCGAGGCTGGCTCTCGGTCCTGGCCCAGTGTACTTTGTCTCGGTTTGGCTGGGAGTACATGGGGTGGCTGAATCCGGAGGGCAAGCCATGTAGAGTTGGAGCTCATACCTGGAATGAGAATGGACACATAAAGAGAAAACAGGCAAAGGAATTAGTCTAACTCTCTTTTAAACCTGTTGATATTTTGTTTTCACTGAACTGCCAGCTCTTTCAAATTCCCATTTGTGGGAGACTGCTCTCAGAAACACTTTATTTAATGCTGTTGGAAATGGGCAGCAGATGGAACCAGAGAAATGATAAGAGAAGTCACATGTATACACATGCTGCTGTCCACCCAGCAGCCAGGAATCCTTGTTGGTAGAGATAAGATATTTCTCTCTTTTTAGAAGAGAGTGATAAAACTGTTCTTCTCTGTTGAAAATAAAGAATATCTTTTTTTCCTCCAGATTATCTTGAGTGAAATAACTTCTGTGGTCTTTCAAACAGTGGTTCATTATGACATTTTAAATTAGATCAAGGAAATTCTGATTTAGTCACAGAAGTTCGCTATGTTCTAGTTGAGCCCTGTAGAATGAAAAATTCCAGGGAACCATGAGGAACAGCACATCCTTTCAATGAATGGGAACACATTGCCTTGTCCTTTTTTTTTTTTTTTTTTGGATGCACTGTGCGGCATGAGGGACCAGGGATCGATCCCGTGCCCCCTGCAGTGGAAGTGCTGAGTCTTAGCCACTGGACTGCCAGGGAAGTCCTTGCCTCGTCTTTCTTATTTAAAGAAAATTTTGTTGTTCACCTTTCTATCCTTAGCTGATTTATGACTGAAACACTTGGTGGGGAATGTGACCACTCAAATCAATTGATTTGTCTATTTTGCTACAGGTGTCTGTTCAATCAGCAAGTCTTCCTTGGGGAGGGCTGAGTAGCTGCATGTCTGTGTTCATGTCTTATTTCGGTTTCTTTGTCCTTTTGGCTCTCCCATGCTACCTTTGAATGATGCCGTTGGGGAACAGCGGGGGACTCCACTGGAAGGAAGCTGTCCTCGAGGCCAGTGTCTGGATCTGGGGAGAGGACAGTCCTGATGGCGGAGCAGAAGGAGTTCTCAGCTCTGCTGTTGGCCCTTGGCTGCAACAATTGAAGCAAGTGCAGGCCTCCACCCCAATGGAGTAGGTCGTGAAGGGCTTCAGGCCATGAAGCGTCTGCTGGGTGGCCAGGCCTTCAGCCAGCTGTAGGAGGAGAGAGAAGACTAGATGAGGTCCAGTGGCAAGTCACAGACAGTTGGTTCACTTTTATCGTGTACCATGCATTCTATGAACAGAGTGCCGTGCTAGTTACTCTGGGAGATGCACCCTGGCATCTATCACAATATTTACCCTTAGAAATGACCAATCCAGCTGGAGAGGCATGGCTTAAACATGCAAAAACATGCAATGAGATAACAGTTTGATAGAAGTTTGAGGCAACAGGATAAAAATCACAGGGAACAATGTTGTCTATTACCATAAAGAGATATTAGAAAATGGCTCAAAAATCACAAAATACTGACCGAGTTCTGTGACCCTCAGAATGATGCCTTTTCGAAAAACAAAACCTATATTTGAATTATATTTCTAAGTCAACATTCACTAAGGTCCATATTCTGCCATTGTTACTTCATGTAATTTTGGGGTCAAAACTCCCCTCAAATCCCCTCAAATCTTAGAGTTGAGTATTTAAGAGCTTGAAATATATATTATATATTTGTATATTTACATATATTTAAGAGTTTGAAAGTCCATGTCTTCCTCTAAGGGTATTGATCTGTATGAAATATAGTTTTTTCCTCAATTATCTTTGTTGCATTATAAACTTTTTGGTTTATCTGGAGCAAATATTTTTACCTTATTGTGCTTTTATTAAGTGCTCTTTGGAATAGAAGAGTTCAGAAACTAGAAACTCATTTTCACATTGACATAAGCAACATTTAATTAAGAAGAGCTACCTGTTGTTTAAAAAAATGCATACAAGGCACTCCAAATAGAAATTATTTTAGTTTATTAATATTATCACTTTATAAGCATGGATAATCAAGGGTTGATTGTATTTACATCATCTATATTTATTGAATCGGAAGCCTTGTAGAAAATATGCTAATATTTCTTTAACATTCCACACAAGACTTCCTTGCATGTGAGTTATCTTTTGAAATTGTGTTTCACTACCTGCTACGCTGGCCTCAGAGGATTTCTCCACACTTGCCAAAATTGTTCCCTCAATTGGTCTAAATAATTTATCATGTCATACCAGAATCTGTGCAATTTCTCTATGAGGTTTGTGTGAACAAAGTATTCTAATCTATACTTACTTATGAGAAATGTGAGAGTGACACCAGCTGTCCTGCAGAGAAAAGAGAATTCATCCCCTGGCAGGTAGTCTCTTCATTTAAATAATGCAGGAACTGGTCTAGTTGATTATTTAGTGTCCCTTTCAGTGAACGGCTTGGCTAAAACACAGTGTGAACGATGATTTCCCTCCACAGACCATCTTGTCTCCTTGATGTGCCCCAAATGTGTTAATACACAAACAGTGGAGTAGGGCTGAGCTGAGCTGTTCTCTTGTTTCTGCCAAAGACCTAGAACTTTCTAGAAGTCACCAAAACAAAGTCTGAGATTTCAGTGTGCTATTAGAGATTTGCTTGTGCCAAAATGGGGATTCCGAGGATATCCTTTGCTCTACTTTTTCCTTTTTCATATTAAGATTTACACCACCAACAGAGACCCTTTGTTGGCCCCTTACTATAAGCCACTACTACGTTGAGTGCTTGACATGTGTTTTCTAATTAAATTAATTCAACTCATTTGGTTATCTCTAAAGTCTTAGGTTCTTTAAAAGATCTGTGGAGTCTTTAATACCACACTTAGCCATCCTCTCCCAGAGCATTTACATATATTCTGTACGTTTCCTTACACTATTTCTTTGCAGAGGGATCTTTGTGCCACTAAGGTCACCACAGGGCAATTGAGAACAGATGGATAAGAAAGAAGTATCAAGGGGAAGAAAAAGCAAGGACACCATGGTTTATGATTTGTTTTAAATAAACCAATCAGAATGCTGCTGCTCACCACCATCTGGGCCCCGCTGGTATCGTTGGAGAACAATCTGTAGAGACTGACAATCCCGTTGGGCTTCCGGGGGGCGCTGATGTTGACCACTGCTTGGGTGGCAGAGACCGCATGGAACTCGGGGGCCCTGAGACCTTCGGGGGGGGCGGGCCCAGTTCTACACCGCGTCCAGCTACTGGAGGCTTTTCCTGCTGAATTCACGGCCCAGACCTCCAAAAAGAAATCAATAAGACCAGTCAAAAGCCAAATAACCTCAGGCTGCAGAGAAGTTGGCAACTCAGAGCAACTGAAAACAACAGAATGAGATAAACTTGGATCTTGCAACTTTGTAATTGCAAAGGAGGGCAGGTCCTTCCTGTTTTTAGCCTTTGACCCTGTGAACACAGAGGGGGTCCTATTAGAGTCCCGATTTCTGAACGCAAGCTGGCTGATGGCTGATTTAAGCCTAATGAAAAACTGCTCATCTCTGTGTGGAGTGTGGAGTGATTTTGTCAGCTTCTGCAAAGTGGATGGATCTGCAGACTCCATAAAACTCAGCAATTCTTAAACCCCGTCCCCACCCAATCTGCATGAAAATTGAATTTTCCTTTCATCAAGGAGGGAATAAACATATGGAAGGAGGTGTAATCTTATTTATCAAGCACCATTTGTGTAATTAAACACGAATATCCTAAAAGGTTGCCTTAGGTCATCATTTGCATGAGTAAGTGATTTGTAGAATGTCAGGTACAATATAGACAGAGTAGATGGATGTGTGAGTGGATAGGGTTAAATTAGGCCCAATAAGAGCCAACTACACAGTGATCAATCAGGATGATAGATCTAAACGGCAATACAAGCAGACTGTCTGCATGTTTTGGAGTCTTCCTTAGTAAGCTTTCATGTTGTGCAAGTCTGACCTCAGGAAATTTTTCCCTCATTTGGTGTCTTTGTGTATTTATATATGTAAACACACACACACAAATATTACAATATATACAATATATACGTTATATATAATAATTACAATATATACCATTATATGATATATACATGTTTTATATAATTATATAGGTATATATATATATATATAAAAATTTGTTCTGAGCTTTTAAAGACAAGTCTGGAAAACTTGTTTGATTCTATAGTACACACGTTCTAGGCGTGCGGTGTTAAAAGAACATGCGCAATGTTCAAAATACGAGATATTTAGAAAACACTGTAGCAGAATACTTTGCACTGAGAGTTTAGTTTCATTTTTATTTTGCTTTCACATCAATAATAATTTTAAGAGAATACATAAATATTGGAGAGATTTTCAGTACTTAGGCTAACTTCTATCAGTGTTTCTGTACTTTTTTTTTTTGCAGATTTCTTTGTAAAAGTAAAATTTCTGATGTTGTATTGCTCTTGGATTGCTGTCAAATGCAAATCTTCAGCCTCTTGCTGATAGGATTGACAGAAACCCCGTTTTTTTCCCCGGTTTCATTGAGAAATAGTTGACATACATGCCACATTTTAAAAAGAGGTAACTAACCTACTTACAAAGCAGAACCTGTTCTTTTCAGAGCTCTGATCCATTTCTCTCATAGTCTGCATAATAACCACTAACATTTGTATAAATTCTATACTTTACAAAGCACTTTAACAAACGTTCGCTGACTTGGTCCTCACAACACAACCTTGTAAGGTGGCTGGAGAATGTATTAGCAGCCCCTTTTACAGATGAGGAAATCAAGGCTCTGAAATGTGACTCTCCTGTTCAAGGTGACAGAAGTCACTAGAGCTGAAACTAGAATTCTACTCGCCAATAAATTTTATTGCTCCTCCCAGTAAACTGTGCTTCTGATTCTGTATGTCATCCATACACATAAATAAGATGCTCAGGATGATGAATATTAAATGGCTTTTCTATAGACAATTACCTACCTGCAATTCTGGATTAGGTAAAGTCTCTTAGCTTGCAAGGGTAAATAGACATGCCCAGGTTGTCTCAAATGATAGAGGTTTGTTTTGATAGGCCCAGGAAACTGTCTTAGCTATGGGAAAGCTAGGCTCCACGGAAACCAGAGTACAGGGCAGAACACAACTGTAGCTGCTCTTAGCATCCGCTCTGGAATGGCCATGGTCAGTCTTACAACAGGGAGGGCAGCTATAGGAGGTAACTGATGAGGAGGTCAGATTTTAGGGCTGATGAGAACGAGTCGTGGACTCCCCAGTCTGCTCCAGACTAACCTCTGTTACTGCAAATGTCTTGCGGTGGGGTAAGGGGAGTATTTTTGATTACACGACAAGTAACAAAGATTGAAAGGAGAATATTCTTGAGAAAGGGATGCAAAATAAGGTGCACATATTGATATCAAATTCTTTGCCAAGAGAAGGGCTTTGGTTGGTGATTTAAGGGTATACAGAGTTTTAGTGGGGGCCACAAAGGATAGAGAAGAACACAAGGAGGAAAGAGCAACTGGGCTTGACAAAATAAAAATTCAGCAAGTTGCCAATTAATTACTGAGCATCCAATCTATTAAGGCTTTTTAATGCTGTTGTTGGAAGATAGGACTAGACCTCATGCCTTTCTGCATTACATGGGCAAACGGGGGTGGAGGAGTCCTAGTTCCAAAATGTAATTTAATCCATGGTATTTTACAATACTTGCATCTTAATAGTGTGGTATTCTGCTATGGATCTTTAGAAATATTCTCTTCTAAAACCCAGGCAATACAGAATTCCCCATCAGTAAGTGGAAATGTATGTAGGATCTAGTGTCTTTTGTCTTTGACAGGAGACCTTCATAATACAGTGCTTTGTTCCTAGTCTTTCTTTTTAGTATTCAATCAATTTGAGATCAAAATAGCATTCATATAAATCAACATGCTTATGCAAAGCAGGAGCAGCCTATTTACATGAGCTCCTCTGAAAATGAAAGCAATGAAGAGAAAGCTGTGCTAATGAAGTATTATGGATTTCACAAATCTTGCACCAACAAGGCATTGTCTCTTATACCAAACCACCAGAAGGAAAGTCAAAAAGAAACTGTCAGTGTTATTCTTTCTTTCTCTCTCTGTCTCTCTCTCTCGAGGTAAAAAGTCCTTTATCCAAAAATCGCTGTAGATTTTTGTCTATGCCCAGCTAAACAAGAGATAAAGGAACTAGGGCTTTCCTGGTGGCTCAGTGGTTAAGAATCCGCCTGCCAATTCCGGGGACACGGGTTCAAGCCCTGGTCCGGGAAGATCCCACATGCCGCGGAGCAACTAAGCCCGTGCGCCACAACTACTGCGACTACGCTCTAGAGCCCACGAGCCACAACTTCTGAAGCCCGCACACCGAGAGCCTGTGCTCCGCAACAACAGAAGCCATAGCAATGAGAAGCCTGCGCGCCACAACGAAGAGCAGCCCCTGCTTGCCGCAACTAGAGCAAACCGTGCGCAGCAACGAAGACCCAACGCAGCCAAAAAGAATAAATAGAGTAAAACAATAAAATAAAATAAATAAATTTATTTTAAAAAGATAAAGGAACTAAAGTATAGTTCAAGGTTCAGAATAAAAATACTAACAGATTATGCTTATGATTTATTTCTACTGAGAAATAATGGCCCCAAGATTTGGGTCCATCTTTATATGGTAGAGAAAGAAAAAGCAGAGATCTTGAGTGGGAAAATTTGAGTAATATGCCCTGATCTTTTATTTTTAACAAATCAAGAAATTAAATATCTTGAGAACAGACGTAGAGTTGTCTACTTTGTCTATCTCAATCTATCCTATCTATCTATCTATCAATCAATCATCTATCGCCTATCTATCTACTTGTTACCTAACTGATAAGCCAATCCATCTGGTTTGTATCCCAAGATTCCCTCACATGATCATTGAGTATATAAACAGTGTGTGAGCTACTCACAAAAAAGAAGGGACATTTTAAGAGCTGGAAACAGAAGTACAGCTTATGAATTCCATGGCCAAGAGAAAAAAAAGTAAGGATACTTTTATCTTTTGTTTGTTCAGAATATCCTTAAACCCACAGCATTAGTGGAATTGAACATATTTTTTATAATAAAAAAATTAGATGATTAAAATTTCCACTGAAGTAACTTATTATTTGGGTTTAATGAACACTCGCACATGTGTGTGTACACACACACACACACACACACACACACACACACACATTATAAGAGTTAGGAACTTCCCAATGCAGAGCTGTTAAAAATGAGAACAAGTTAGGACTGGCCAAGTTGGGGTGTTTTCCTCTCTAACGTTTTGGATGAAACAGCGAAAGGAGTTACAATGTAAGAAGATGTCATAGAAAACACAGGTTAACTATTTGAATAAATTAAAAATAACTAAAATGATCTAACCATAAAGTCTATAACTGACTAGTGAAAGAATAGATCTATTTGTTTTCAATCTAATTTTTGATATCTAACTAGTGACTATTACCACCTTTATGCTGTTTTCCATTAAAAAATAAAATTGTTCTTTTATTTACTCTGCTCCCCTCCCCATCCCCCAGGTCTAATCACTGTATTTTGCTTTATAAAGTTTTAATTACATGAAATGTCAACATCTGTCACCACGCTGCCCAGATCTCATTGCTGTGGAAACAATGGGCTCAATGTTTGTCCTCTGTTGAAAACTGCCTCTTAGAAATCTTCCTTCAGAGGAGTCTTTGTCAAAATGTGCTCCTTGGCTACAATCATCAAAATCATCTTGCATACTTGTAAGATAATTTATAGTGAAAAGATCTCAGAACCTGCCTTTTTAACAGATTTCCAAGTGATTCTTGTGCTCAGTCTTATTTAAGAAACATAGAGAGCTCTTCTCTATAGAACCAGGTACACAAATCTAGGCACCATACATTTTTTCAATTTCTGTCCATGTGTTGTCTATTTAGAGTTGTACTTTGCATTACTTTTGTCATTACCTTCAGCCATTCAAATAAGCACATAGCATGTATCTGATTGCATATGTTACAATTGCAATGATCACCACTGAGTTTATTACAGTGGCCACAGTTCCAAGCAGAATCAGAGTTCACTAGCTCTCCTAGCTCTCACTAGGAGAACAACCATTTGCTGCCTAGTTTTCCCTCCAGGTGCAAATTTCTTGAAACACTGAACTTTCTGGAACTTGTTGGGTCTATTTTTTCCTTACAGCCCAGATGAATATTATTAACTATTCTAAAATGCTCCTAATTCCTCTCATCCAACATTTCTCCTTCTAATTTTATTCCAGAAGGAAAGCAAGAATTTGTGAAAGGAAGCATTTGTAATAAACTTTGTGAAAGAGAAAGAGAAGGACCCACGACTCTGCCGAGGATGGGAGAAGGGGAGATGCTTCAGAAATTCTCCTAGAGTGGTGGCCCATTGGGTGCTTATGTCACTGACCTAGTTATGCTTTAGCACAATTTCCACACTTAACTGTAAAGTAGTTTTCATTTCAATGCATTGTCTCACTCAATGGCTCATAGCTTTCTAAAATAACGTTCCCCAGGACTGATATTTTCCAAGTGTAGTCTCACTGCAAAGAGAAACTCTTAATGTACATTTCCAGGGTTTCTTGATGTGTTTTTCCTTTATCATGGAATAAAAAAGTCCTTAATGGTAAAAATACCTTATGATTCTTTTGGCTGAGGAAATGCTACAAGTCTTGATAAGACCAAGAGAACATACCTAGTGATGCTTTCTATACTGTTAGCATCCAGTTGATGTCTACTTGGTCTTGTATTTGCTATCATATTCCATATAAAAATGGATCACAGGAATAACCAAATTCAGCTAATGATCTTTCACAAAAACCCTCTAACCTCTTGACTCCTAATGTAAGTGACAGTGGCTATCCTTGTCCTTGACGCGATTTGAGATTTTGCTCTTTTTTCCAGGCTGTTTGTTATGAGTTGTAGTATAACTGCTACTCTCAGAGGATTAATCCATGGAGGGGTTTTTCAGTTCTCTGCAACTTCTGTGATATTCTAAAACACACTTCCTTGTGGAATAATGATAATTTTTGATGAAACAGAGACATTTCAACAATGTTGTTTCATATCAAGCCGCATTAGGGAGGCAACATCATTATAAAAACTGGAGAATGTGAAGATATTTTCGTGACGATTCACATCAGAAGTAAACAAAAATCCAACATGAACAGCCATGCCAGTAATTAATAAGAAGAGTAAATAGGTTGCATGTTACCAGGCAAACAATTAAATTATTTGTTTCTTAGGGGCGTGTAATGAGATTGTTATCACACTCCCAGAAGAGAGACAAATAGATATTAAAAAGGTCTTTCCGATACCTGTATTGGCTGAGGCCAACAGCGAATTCAATAGATTCGATCAAAATCACCTCTTTTTTCACTGCTCCTGATTTATGACTTGGGCTGTAGTTAGTCATCACTCACTGCAGTTTGCCCTCCAGCACTCATAAATTATGCCTCATAAATAAAAAGATACAATCAAGGAAATCATATCAATTCATCTACAACCTTGGAGTATATTTTCCCATGGCACTCATGCTAATGTCTTTTTAAAGGGTAGCTTGCCGTGGGTTTTGAATATGTTCGAAGAGCAACGTGCCAAAATGGGCTTTGCCAGGACTGTGGTTAAGAGAGACTCGTGGCTAAAAAGAGAAGGCAATAAATCTGAAATGATAACAAGATTTAAAAAAAAATTCATGAACAGTCCTGTAGGCTGCGGTCATAAAGGAATAACTTGCTGAAAAGCTCTGTGTAGCTATCTGTTTAACCATCTACCTATCTGATTTTCTTTCATCATCAAATGGACTTTTTTCAGCATCTCTGTTTGCACGGTGCTTTGCTGGGTCCATTAATAGTTATGCTTTTACAGATATGGTCCTTGCGTTCCGGGATTCTTTAATCTAAAACACTTTGGATCAGGCAAGATGGAACACAATTTTAATTGAATTCTGGGACCCAGGGGACGAAGGGTACAGCACAACATTGTGTTGCTTTCTACTGGTGCTTTTGAAATTCAGAGATGTGAAGTTAGTAAAGAGATTACAAGATATTTTCCTTGCTAGAAATGGGTGTCTTCTGTCACTACTGCTGAGCACACAGCCTTGCCCTTTGTGGGTGCTCAATAAATATTAATGGCTCTCTTCTAAAATATAAGGAGGGGAAAATTGGCTTCAGTAGTAATGGGGAATGCTGAAACTAGCTTTCATGTGATGTTTGTAATGATAATGAAAATTTGGAATTTATCATACTCTTTTTTATTGCTTGTCTTTTCTCTCCCTGAGAGAAAATAGGAACCCAGTCCCATCCAGCTCTCATGGAGGATACGTAAAAGTAGGTCATGGGTTTATTGAGCACTTATACTTTTATAAGGGTATTACATGTACTAATTTATTTCATCCTCTCAGCAATCCTATGAGGCTGGTATTAGCATCATCACCAGTTTACACACAGGGAAACAGAGGCACAGAGAAGTTTATGCACCTTGGTATGTGGTAGGGCCAGCCTTCTAATACAGGTATGTGATGTAAAAGCCTGAACTCTCTACTTTTTTCTATTGAAGGAGGGTCTGGACACGTCTTGTAAGTGTTTGAGATCCTGCCCTAGAGCTGTCATTGACCCCTGTACAGACTGGCTGTTTCTGCAGAGAACAGCCCCAAAGTGAGGTGGTGACAATGACCGCAAACATCCCAGCATCCATACCTGCTGCCACGTGTCATGCTTTAAACAATATTGCATGTTATACAGAGGCAAATACTACTCAAATACTTTCCCTACTGTTCCAAACATGTGTAAATGCACGTAAGTTCCACTGTGTTAACTGAGATCATAACTATACCCTACTAACGTAACACTGGAAACATATCCTTTCTCCACAATTAGTAGCTAGAGTAAGCTAAGCTCACAATCACCAATCATGATTAACATCTCAAGAAGTGATAGTATAGTGAACTAAGTAAGGTTATTTATCATCCATACTCACTGAGCCATTCTATGTGCCAGGCACTATTCTATGAGTTGGGGAGACAACAGTGAACAAGGCTGGAGTTAACACCCTGTTAGGGAGAGGCAGCCAATAAACACAAAACAAAAAGGTGATGATACATGCTAGAAAGGAAACAACTTACAGCATATAACAATGGAGCAGGGAATGGTTGAGTTGTCCAGGAGGTGCTCTCAGGAGGTGATAATCAAGCTGGGATACTAAGGACAAGAAGGAGGCCACCACATGAAGACGTGGGGGAAGAACATTCTAGGCAAAGGGAGGGCAAGTGCAAAAGGCCATGAGTCTGGAGTCTCAAAAAAGTTTGGTGCAGCTGGAATTGGAGAGTAAGGGCCAGAGAGTGACAGGATGATGACAGATGTGGACAAAAGTCAGACCATGAAAGACCTCACTGAGTCAGAGAGGAGTTTGCATTTCATGGGAGGCCAAGGGAGGGTTCCCCATAAAGGAGCGACTATCTGATTTACATTATAGAGGGGTAACTGGATATTGACTAATTCCTATATATTTATATCTTAAATTTTACTTTTATATGCGAGTGACACTGTCCTGGCCTTTAAATTAACTTATTTAAAGCTCACAGCAATCCTACTGAAACATGCTGGGACCTGGGACCCTTTGCTGCAGTGCTTGCATCTGGACAAACGTCTCCTCGAGCTACAAAATACAAAGAAACTATAAGGGACTAAAAATAACTATGTGCATACAGGTTTGGGGCAAAATTATGGACAAGAAGATACAAGAAGACCAAAAAAAGCCAACTGCCACTTCTGAAGAGCCAGGAGCAAAAGTGGGGGAGTGCACATGCCCCCTGCACTCAACATCACCAAAGGGGTGGACAGATCACCTAAGCCACCCTCTGACCCGACCCACGGACACATCCCTACCCTCACCCCATGTAAGGAACCAGCTCCCCGCTGCCTTGGCGAGCAAGCAAGGAAACCTGTTACTTGTTCTCGCTCCCCTCCTGCTGCAGCAGGGGCCCCGATAAAGCCTTGCCTGCATTTCTTGTCTGGCCTCTGATCAATTTATATAGATTAAGGAGGCTAAGAACCCTGGTCAGTAAAACTACTAAGGTAGGCTTTTTCATTCCCAATTTTACAGGTAAGGAAACTGAGGCTTAGAGAGTAAATTACTGGCTGAGGACACAGAACCAATAAGTCATGCAGCCTAGATGACTTGAGGACACTGTGCTTCAGCAGAATGATGATGGGATTTGGGATCAGAACATCTGGACCCAAGTTCTGACTCTCACATTTTCTGACTGGGCACCTCACTGGGTCATTCAGTTTCCTGATTATATGGAAAAAATAATCTCTACCTCACAGGACTATTCTGAGATTTACATGCAATGAAGTTGTTATAAATTTTGAGGAATGCGGTGGTGGATAAGTTCATTTATAAATATTTTATTAAGATTTTGAAAGCCCCAGAGCTGTACACAAACACAATGTGGAGTAACCGGAGGGGGAATTTAAGAACACAGTCTTTAGAACTTGAATTTCTATGTTCAAATTCGAGTTCTCCTGCTTACCAGCTGCATCCTTGGGTATGTTAACTAACCTCGCAGTGCCTCAGATTTCTAAGGGTAATTGTTCAGAATAATCCTTGTCTCAAATGATTATTATGAGTTAATGTATGTAAAACTTTTAACATAGTCTTTAGCACATAGCAAGCACTAAATACATAATGATGGTTATTATTATATTATTTGTGTGAAAAGTCAGGATATGACCCATTGGAAGAGAAAGTGAGACTAAATAGCAATTCTGTAACTCACTTCTGGGTCCATTTAGCTGTTATGGATCAACAATAGATTTGAAAACCCTCACTGCATTCTGAGGTCAGCCCTCATCTCTCTGTGTCTCTGTCTCTGGGTACTTCTCCACTCTAGAACTCTGGAGGTTAGAATAAATAAAAGCCTGGCTTTTCACAAATATTGCTGCTGCATCAAAATCTGTTGATTGGGTGGCATCCTCCATTTAACATTATTATTAATTAAAATTTCTCAAAAGCACCCCAAAGTATGTAAAAAGAAAATGGTGGAGCAATTCAATGGATTCTTCGAAGTGAAGAATTTTGTTTCCAAGTTCCATTGAAAATATGCCTTTGGGAGAGAACTGTACAGTTTCCTAGACACTTACAGGCATCTTAGTAATGATCAGATCCATCAACAGATAGATAAATCAATTTACAAGAGAAAGCCTCGACCATCTTCTTAAAGATTTTCATCGACAGCATCTGATTTACTTCAATATGTTAACGTTTTTGTCACCATCTGTAGATTTGATTGCTTCATAGAGACCAAGACATTTATTTGGAACTTAATGGAAATACACCATTAGCCCAAGTACTTAAGTGCAATCCTCCTAAAGCCTTCAGAGTTACTTAGTGTTTTATCAATAATCACAGAGTGGCAAGCCAAAGCTTGCCAGGTGATCCTCTAGCCCAGAAAGAATTCTACTGGAGAAGGTATTGTCACAACATGGGTGAGAAGCAGCGCCAATCTGGGGTGCAGGGGATGTGCTGGGTATTCTCTGTTTGTCCCCAGACCCATTCTCTGACCTTCCCTGCTCTTCTCTGTAGCCCGAGAAGCTGGTTCTGCAAACTGCTTTACAGAAGAAGGAGAAAGGTTTTGTTTTCTCCTTCTCTCTCTCTTTGGCATCCTGGTTTGGCAACAGGCTGCGTTCCTTCTCTATGGGCACAGCTTCTAAATGGCAGCCCCACCCCACTGGCTATAGCATTGACTGGGTTCCGGAAACAGCTTCTTCCTCTTGTCCTTTTAGGTCTAGAGGTAATGGCTTCTGGCTCTGGCTAGTCCCAGAATATGTTAATATCCCTTATTGATTCTCTTAATCCTGGCCATACCTCCATAAAGTCTTTTCATTAAATGCTCTTTAAATGTCCTTTTAACATTTAACTGCTTCCTGCTGAGATTCTGACTGCTGGAGGGGAGAACATTTTGAACCCTTCCAAGGTACCAATAACAGTGTGTGGGCTGAGAGATGCATTTGCTCATAAGGATGGAGAGATTTGGAAGAGCATTATTTGTGAGACTGAAGAAATAGAGAAATAGTCCTTCCTCACATCTCTATGGAATGCTTCTCGTCTTTAATATCAAGGAACCACCCGTGCTCCTCAAGATCATCTGGCCAGAGAGTGGAATGGGAGTGTCCGGGAGAGTTTGGTGTGGGGACTGGGCTGTCCCTGAAGATGAGGAGTTGTCTGTTTCTCCCTAGGTCTGTTGTGCCACCATTCAGATCTCTCCGTTCACAGCTTACACTACTATCCGTGTGTTTTTACGAATACATTGTTCGTGGGTGTGTTTCTTTGTCTTATCAACTAAGCTTTAAGCCCCTGAGGGGTAGAGTCCCTGGTTTTTAGCCTCTTGCACCAATCCTAGCAACTAGACATACACTCTGAACTTGGTGGCTGCTTAATAACTACAAGTTATTAAATCCTCAACTTAGAGGATAAAGGGAAAGAAGGAAAACATGTCTCACCCTTTCCTAAGTTTCAGGTGACTTTGGAGAACCTTCATTTTTATGGCTACCTCGCTAAGCAGGAACCGTTTGTGAAAAGCCATGAGGGCAGGTTGGAATTCTACATTACCTACATTCACTCGGAGGAAATTTGGTTGCACTGAACGTTTTATGCCTAGCAAACAAGCTTCCAACACAGAGACAGGAGGATCAATCATGGCTTAAGTGAGTTGGGTCAACAGGAAGGTGAGAAGCAACCCATCTTCAGATGAGTAACTTGTCTCAAAGGCAACAGAGAGATAGGGGCTTAGGAGTAGGGCCCTAGGGGGTGCCATGAGGGACAGAAAAAGAACAGACGTGCTCCTGTGTGCCCTCACAGGTAGAGGTGACCTCCTGTTGCAACAAAAGACATGATGGCCGAAAAGGACATGGTCCCTGGCCCGAGTGCCAGAATTCAGATTTCCATTCACGAAATGTCCTGATGGCCTTCAGTCTAAGCTGTGGTGCTCAGGCTCTAAGGTGTTAGAACGCATGCACGGCTTGAGTCAGCCAATATCAATAAATCATTTAAAACCTTGAACTGTGGGAGTCGTGGGTGGGAGCAGCTTAGATCGTGAAGGAGAAACTAACCAGACAACAGCCTCCACGCCAGTCAGAAATACATTAGGGGGATTCATCCCTGATTAAATGCAAGCCGAAAGCCAAACAGAAAACATGCTCAATGGATTTTCTCTAAATAGGATACCAAAAAACTCTTAGGAAAGGAATGAGTTAAGGGTGACGGTAAGAGAAAACAAGCAATCTGAAGCAAGTTGCCAGTTGCGGAAATGTAGAATCAGACTATCAGAGTTCGAGAGAGAATCTTATCCATGGGAACATGGGCAAGTTATTCTTTTCCTGGGAAGCGAGTAGCAAGGACCAGAAAGATTGAACTGTCTCATCAAAGGGGCATCACACCTTCAGAGCCAATTGTGCTCCTGGTTAGAGATATTTACATTCTAACACCCGATGAATGACTGTTAGTGACATAAGAATTTTGTTAACCTGGCTCTTTTCCCTCTTGGAAGAAAGCACCTCCTTCTTTTATTTAGTGGGAGGCTGAGGGTAGAGTGGGGAGGTGGCCCTACTGTGTAGCAGGCATCCTGCTGGACACACAAAATTTCTTAGTTCTCATAATACACCCTTTTTTTTTTTTAAGATTTTTTTGGATGTGGACCATTTTTAAAGCCTTTATTGAATTTGTTACAATATTGCTTCTGTTTTATATTTTGGGTTTTTGGCCACGAGGCATATGGAATCTTAGCTCCCCGACCAGGGATCGAACCTGCACTCCCTGAATTGGAAGGCAAAGTCTTAACCACTGAACAGCCAGCGAAGTCCCCAATATACCCATCTTTGAATGAGCAAGTGAGGCTATAAGAAATTAAGTATCTTGCCCAAACTGTATGATTTTCATTCAGTCTTTCATCTGGAAAACAGAATGGTTGTGAGCATCAAATGGGAAAGAACATCAGGATTCTAACCATTTCACAGTAGCACGGCTGCTGTGTGCAGTTGCGGGGGCAGCTTTGGTTTCTGGCTGAAAGTGTTTCCCACATACCCATGAAACCCTGACCGAAGGAGGGGGCCCTATGCCCAGGCCTATTCAATCATGCCATTTATTCTCTTGCTCACAGGAACGTACATGGTGCTAAGATGTCAGTAAGAGTCCTGCCCTTGGTTGGTTTATGGATATTGGATGTCAGAAGTCCTCTTTCCACTCTGAGGTGGGAGAGTAATAATAATAATACCTGTTATTATTATGCTAGTTGAATAGCTACTATGTATGAGGTACTGTCCTAAGCATATTCACAGATCAACACATTTCATCCCAAAGCAAGCCCAAGAGTACAGTGGTGCTCCTATCGACACTTTAAAGACAAGGAAACCAAAGCACAGAGAAGGGCGGAATCACGCAGCGCTAGGGTAGTGATTTTCTCCGACGCCTGGAGAGAGTCTGGTATAGAATGTGGCAGCACTATTTACAACAGCCAGGACATGGAAGCAACCAAAATGTCTATTGACAGACGAATGGATAAAGAAGATGTGGTACATATATACAATGGAGTATTACTCAGCCATAGAAAGGAACGAAATTGAGTCATTTGTAGTGATGTGGATGGACCTAGAGTCTGTCATACAGAGTGAAGTAAGTCAGAAAGAGAAAAATAAATACCGTGTACTAACGCATATATATGGAATCTAGAGAAATGGTACTGATGAACCTAGTGGCAGAGCAGGAATAGAGACGCAGACGAAGTGAATGGACTTGTGGGCATAGGCGGGGAAGGGGATGATGGGACAAACTGAGAGAGTAGCACTGACATATATACACTAACATGTGTAGAATAGGTAGCTAGTGGGGAAGCAGCCGCATAGCACAGGGAGATCAGCTCGGTGCTTTGTGACCACCTAGAGGGGTGGGATAGGGAGGGTGGGAGGGAGGCTCAAGAGGGAGGGGATATATGTATACATATAGCAGATTCACTTTGTTGTACAGCAGAAACAAACACAACACTGTAAAGCAATTATATTCCAATAAAGATGTAAAAATTTTAAAAAAATGACGCCAAATCAAGGCAACCTGAGGTGAAGGAAGGAGAGAAGGAATGAATCCAACAGTATCAAATCCTGCATCTCAGGCTCCCAGAGGGATTCTTGAGAGAGAAAAAATTGTTTGCACCTTTTCCTTGGTTTCAAGGAACTTCTTTAGTCCCTTTCCCAGACAGGTGAGCAGAAACAATTCTCTTCCGTTTAAGGGAAAGTTGGCTTTCTATCACGTGGAGTGAAATAGTCCTGACACCTTACTGATGATGTAGATTTTCTCGAAGGCCTAAGTGGGACTCTTATTTAGTAAACTAAAAAAAATAGGTTTATTATTTATTTACATTTATATTTTATAATATACTTCTAATTCATTCAATAAATTTATTAGTACATAAATAAATTAGGTTTCAGAAACATCGCTATTGATCCTTCCATATATTCATTTTGGTGGCGGATAATGACACGACTATTAGTGTATGAAGCTGGCCTCATATCCTCACTGGATTTTTAAAAAAAAAATTTTTATCGAAGTACAGTTGATTTCCAATGTTGTGTTCATTTCTGCTGTACTGCCAAGTGACTCAGTTATACATATATGTGTTCTTTTTCATATTCTTTTCCATCATGGTTTACCATATGACACTGAACATAGTTCCCTGTGCTCTACAGTAGGACTTTGTTGTTTATATAGTCACTTGCTTTGATCCAACGTAAAGCTAAAAACTGTTAGAAAATCAAATCGCTTAGGATCAGAAAATATTCTGTGAGATTTTACAAATCCTAGATGACCAAGACCAATGAAGAGAAGTCAATGTTTGATGAGAATTTTTAAAAGAATCTAGCCCCGGAGTGAACCATTTCCAGGTGAGCAAAGGGTGAAGGAGGTTAATTTACTCAAGGATCCAGAAATAGGGGGAAAGGACTAAAAGCTGCTGTCTTTTCTGCTTCTCCTTTCTAGCCTGTCGTCCACACTGTTGCAGCCTTTCGTGGGGCTGGCACAGAGAACATCTCCGCTGTCCCCTCCTGGAGTCGCCACAGCTGCTTTTGGCAGGAACAGTGAGGACCCACTTGACCGTCTGCCCTCCAACCATTCCTCCATCCTCTCCTGCATAAACCTTCAGACTGAATTGTTCGGGGCCAGCGTTGGTCTGTCCTGGGGAGCAGCCCCAAGATCAGACACACACTCGAGTGAGTCATACATGGGGTTTCCTCCAAGGCTGACTTTCGGGTCTCGGTGGTCCAGTCCCAAGGCCCCAGAAGCCTTTGGAGACTCTGGGTGTGCGTGGGTGCTTATCGAAAACAATCTGTCAAAGTGGGGAAGTTTCAGGAAAATGAATTAAGTCACTGACAGCAGGATTCAATGAAAGGGGGGCCATGGCGGCCCGAGCAAATCCGTGGTGAGTCATTGCCTTCAGTGAGAGTATGAATATGAATGCACAATTACTGAGAACTGCTCAGCGGCCTCAGCTCTCTCCCCACAGGTCAAAACTGAAGCTTCTTATAAAAGCAGACTCACACCCAGGTCTGTCTCTGAAACCTGCAGAGACTACTGTCTTAATCTGCTTGCTGAACAATTAGAAACTTCCCCACATAGAATTTGGAACTTTATATCGTATATATTAGTAAATCCCAATTTTGAGAGGGTTGATGATAGAAATGAGTACTGTCTGTGAGAAAAAAACTCTGCTGGATGTAGCACAGCAAGCCAGTAATCTTCATTTAATGAAAAGGTCTGTGCATGGGAAGAATTTCATTTAGTAAAGATGCACCTCATTTATGTATGAATCACACATTTATAGAGTTGTTTGAAAATAGGATTTTGGTCAATAAAATTATACCTGAAATTCACAAATGTTTGTTCTCTGATGAGACCCTGCACTGCATCACTCTGCAAAGCCAGCCCATTCATCCTTGTGAAATATATTTTTTTTAAATTCCAAATTTCTGTGATTTCAATTTCAGATCTTTACTCGTTTTATGAAGGCTGATCCTTCAGAGTTTGAAACTCCTTCAGAGTTTGATCCTTCAGAATCCCAGAATTGTAGAAGCTGTGCTGAAATGGATCAAAACTAGAAAGTTCCTGTTTTAAATGATGGTGAACGATACTCTTCCAACCAAAATCCAGGCCTCCCAAGTGAGAAACAAAATGAAACAATGACAACCAAAACCAAATAAAATTCAGGAGGAAGAGTAAAAGAAATTGTTTGATTAATCAAAGACATGAGCTTAGCAGGTAATATATTCTGTCTACCTTTCCAGCTTCAGCCAAAGCAATAAATACGACTCTGATTCAGGAAAGCCATGGACAAACCAAGGTAAATAGGTCGGTCATCAATTATCATCATGTAAATTAGGCACTTGAGGGGAGCTGGCTTCACTTACTTAGGCAATCAGTTTACGATGGTTTAGGACTGTGATTCTCAGCCCTGGCTGTATATTAGAATCACCTAGGGACCTTTTGAAATGCACTGATGCCTGGACCCACCCCATAAGCAGAACTACAGGCGGATGGGGCCTTGGCATCCAGAATGTTGTTAAAGTTCCCCAGGTGATTCTAATGTGCAGTCAGGGCTGAGAACACTGATTTAGGAAAGCGGCGCCAGAAAATCAGGCTTAAGTAGCATAACATCATGGCTGTACCCTCTGGGACAGTATTTCTCAAAAAAGTAGGTTGTGGACCACCTAAGCTGCTGGTTAAAAATGCAGATTTCTGGGAATTGCCATCCCACCCCTCTGCATCTGCATTTTGAATGGCTCTTTGGGCAATCCTTTTGTACTATAAACACGGAGAGCTACTACCCTTAGGGCGTTCAATTCTGACGTATCACTGAACACTTAGAAGGTGCCTGTAAAATCACACAGCTTCTGCCCACCTCCAAACATGCCGGCTCCCATACTGATGTGTGAGTCACTGTGAGGTGACATCTGCTGGTCCTTGCCTCCAAGATCTTCTGTAGCAAATGATTCTCCCCTCTCTCAGTGAGAATCTCTTTCTCCAGGTATTTCTTGACCCTCCTGCTCATCAGAATTTATCCACGCTGTATTCTTTTCCCCAGAGCTCTATCATTGGTCATCAGATTGATGAATTAATTTAGACTAGGTGGAACCGAGCAGAATCCTGCAGGGTGTCCTCACCCCTCCAACTACAAAACCGAGCAGTTAATGGTGAGGACAAGAGAGTCATAGACTCAGTGTCTGATGCACATTCCTGAGTTGTTTTATAGATACTGTAACTGCCACCAGAGGAAAAAAGCTAACTGCATGATGACCAGACTGTAGCCATGACATAACTGCTCCATCCTGAGCAGTACTGAATCTATGGCTAGCACAATTCCAAGAACTGGCCTCAAGACAATGGGATTAACATTATTGCTCATAATAATCTATATGTTTGCAGGCATCAAAATAATTGTAGCTTGCTCTGCCCGTATATGTAAGCAGACAACTAAAATTGTCAGCAAAGAGATGCTACAGACCCATGTTGACATCTTCCACTCTGAGAATACGGTGCCTAAATGTACGGACACCAAGCGGGAAAGGGAGGTGATGATTTGGGAGATTGGGCTTGACATGTATACTCTATTGATACTATGTATAAAATAGATAACTAATGAGAACCTACTGTATAGCCCAGGGAACTCTACTCAATGCTCTGTGGTGAACTAAATGGGAAGCAAATCCGAAAAAGAGGGGATATATGTATACATATAGCTGGTTCACTTTGTTATACAGCAGAAGCTAACACAACATTGTAAAGCAACTATACTCCAATAAAGATTAATTAAGAAAAAAAAAGAATATGGTGCCTATGTCAGCATGAAAAAGTTACAGAAGATAGACCTCTGCCCCTAATCCCACAGAAACAGGTGGGGATTTGTAAGCAGCTCTTTGCAGGAAACCGCCCGCAGCAAGAAGCCCCTTTTCTTGTCACTTTAGCAAAGCTATATTGTAACTAACTTTTAAACCAGGCGCCCTCATGCTCTACTCATCTCCGGCCCAAGCACACCTTTCAAATCTTTTAATCACACAACACCTGGCCTAACTTGTCTTCCATAGATCAAAGAAGTAGAAATGAAGAATAAGTAACTAACAGATGACCAGATCTCTTCCCTACCTTCCCCTTCAGTAATCTCCCAAACAAACTGTGTGACCAAGATGAGATCTAGAGGAAGATCACAAGCCTGCATGCAGTGGGGGATGGTGAAGACTGACCCCTTATGTCAATGATTAACTGAGATTACTTCTCTGTTTCCCTTTAAAAGCTTACATGGCCGAGCAGAATCTTTGGAGGTGGTTTTTTTGGGACACTAAATCCACCATCCCCAGATGGCCGGCATTCTGATTAAAGGCACCTTTCCATTTCATTTACATTTGTATGTAATTGATTTTTTTAGCCTCGAGCTGCAGGACACTCTCCCCCATTCGATAACATAGGGAATGTTTGGAAGCTACCTTCAATGATTTAACTCAAAACCAGAAACGAATACAATGACGTTGGGCCAGGTAGTGGGGTGTGGGGAGGGACATCGGCCACCCTCCAGGCACACCAGGTGGATGGCCACCTACCCGACCATGGGTCCTCACCATCCTTCTGATGAATAGGTTTCCATCTCTGGGCAGTTTCTCAATTCTTTGTTTTCATCCCCTACGGATATATGGATTGTCTCAAAAACACAATCCTCTGTAGGAGGGTCAAATCACAAATATGGTGGGCAAACCAATGACTCTAGGACAATAAAGGTGTTTTCTGAAAAGCAGCCTGCAGATAAAGTAACCCTCAGACAGGTTTGAGAGCAATTCAAATTCATCTCAAAGACAAAATGTTCTTTTGTTAAAGGGAAATCAATTCTTATAGTACATTACTTCCTAAATGACTTCTGGAAGATAACTCAGGATCTATAAAGACTTAGCATTTGCACAGGCTAAATAAATCCAATATTTTAGTTCATTTATTTCAGCATTTAATCTATATTTTTCAAAATACTTCCTGTAAGATCTTGGTTTGGGGGCTGATAGGCTAGATTTTTTTTTTTCTGCTTTCTATCCTTCTTATGTTGTAACAACATGGGATTAGCTAGTAAATGCAAATTTGAGATCAGTCTGTTGTGAAAACCAAATTAATTTCATTTGGGTGATGTGAGTATGGAGGAGCCTGACACAGGGCTGAAAGTAACAGTTACAAAAGAGACAGCATAGGGGCTTCCTTGGTGGCGCAGTGGTTGAGAGTCCACCTGCCGATGCAGGGGACACGGGTTCGTGCCCCGGTCGGGGAAGATCCCACATGACGCTGGGCGGCTGGGCCCGTGAGCCATGGCCGCTGAGCCTGCGTGTCCGGAGCCTGTGCTCCGCAACGGGAGAGGTCGCAGCAGTGAGAGGCCCGCGTACCACAAAAAAAAAAAAAAAAAAAAAAAAAAGAGAGAGAGACAGCATAGCCTGAGGTCCTTAACTTGTCTCCCCTCTGAAATATGGGTCCCTTGGTAACTGGTTGCCCTTAGCTTCTGGTGAGTGTATGGCTGTTAGCATCACTGATGCCATATTGGCTTCGTATGTTTCCTCCTGGCCTTCCATTGACCCTACCCAGGACTGAACTGTGCAGTGAATCAGTTCTCTGCCTCAAGGGCTTTGTAGTTAGTAGATATTCTTTAATAATCATTAGGACCAGGTGGCCTCTATGCTCTGTTAGTCCCCAAACAACAATGAAGACCTTCGCTGACATGTTCCCAGGGCCCACAAAACTAGTTACCGATTCATAAATCTTGACTTAGGAATGCATGTCCTATTTCCAAGCACGTACCCCCTCTCCTAGGTTAACTATAAAACTGTCCCATTGGTCCCTTGATGGTGCAGAGTGCAGCTGCCAGTGTTTCTGGATTATTGTCCGCTCAATCCTACCCTGTGCGTAAGTATAATAAACTGATCCATTGATTATATGGAGCTGCTTGCCTCAATTTTTGGTCTCAAGATACCTTCTCAGTCTGGTGGGCACTTTTCATTCTCTCCATCCTCCAACCGTAAGAAAACTGACAGAGCTAAGATGCATGCTTGGAGTTTACCATTCTTTAGAAAACTTAGGTAAGACTTTACAGATGATATGGCCAATTGTTTAACCCAATGACACAGTATGATGCCAAAGAAGCTACAATCACTGGTTTGTTTTCAGTATCCACAGGTCACTTAGTTTTGTCTAGTTAGAGGTCGAATATTTCATGCTGATTCCATTCAGCTCTCTTACAAAGGTGCACTTTTATTCATAAAGACGACTAGATAATTGAGAATAGAAAGGTCTTTGATAACTTGATACGTTTCTGTAAAGATAATGATAAAGAACAAAAGGATGGCCACATAGGTTCTGGCTGTTTCTAACAGTATTCTTTCTCCAACTGTGGCATCAATAGATATTTTGTTCCTTCATGACATAAGCCACAATCCTTACCCTAAACCCTTGGGACCTGAAGTGCTTTTAAATAATTTTTATTTTTTCAGATTTGGGAACGTTAATAAAATGCATATACTGTATATTTTGTAATATCCACAGAATGCCCTTCTAATAGAATACTTCTGTAGCAAAATATATAACTATTCATATTAAATGAGATAAGTAAATGCTGTAAATAGTCTGGTTTGTTTAGATTGGGTTTTGCTGCTGAATGAGTTGTACCAAACCTAGATAAAAGCTTGTTTTGGGGAATTCCCTGGCGGTCCAGTGGTTAGGATGAGGCACTTTCACTGCCTTGGGCTTGGGTTCAATCCATGATCAGGGAACTAAAATCCCACAAGCCACGCAGCTTGGCCGAAAACAAAAAGAGAGAAAGAAAACCCAACAACTTCTTTTAAAGAGATTTTTAGATTTGGAATTGCAAACAAGGGATTATGGGTTTATATCTGTGTATTTCTCCAAACCATTCAAGAATCAATTTATATTTTCAATTCTTACTAACTTCATTGGGAAATGTGTCCTGTACATTACCGGCCTAAAACATATTCCTTTCACATCTAAACTGTTACCTCAAATCACTGTCCTCATTGATTTGCTCACCATATTCCTGGTGACTTCGTGATCTTATTATTTCTGGTTATGGTAAGATTTTCAAAGTTCTGTTTCTTCTTCTAGAAAATTGCACTTGGTCTTGTGCCTGGCACTTGGTGCTTGCATCATTCAGGAAGTTTCCTTTGAAACTGCAAGCAAGAGAAGCTGGTCCTGACTTAAGCAAAAGGGAATTTATTGAGGGTACAGTCAGCCCTCCTTCTCCATGACTTCTGTATCCATGGATTCAACCAACTGTGGATCAAAAATATTTGAAAAAAGGATTCCAGAAAGTTCCAAGAAGCAAAACTTGAATTTGCTGCATGCCTGCAACTACTGACATAGCGTTTAATTGTATTTACAGCTATTTACATGGCACTTACATTGTATTAGGTATTATAAATAATCTAGAGATGAATTAAAGTATAGGGGAGGATGTGCGTAGGTTATATGCAAATACTATACCATTTTATACAAGATACTTGAGCATCTGAGGATTTCGGTATCTGCAGGTGTCCTGAAAACAACCCCCCTTGGATACCGAGGGACAACTATATATGTAATTAAAAGAACAGCTGAAGAACCAGGCTTGGAAATGGTGAGGATAAGAAAAGCTTTTGGATTGATGTTAGAGATACTTTATCAGGACTTAGCTCCACCTTTTAAAATCCTGAGTTACTTTGTTGAAGATCAGGCCCCAGGCAAGTCTGAGGGGTGCCCAACACTTGGCCAGGTGACAGCCTGACACGTTGACTGACACTCCCACCAAGCCTGAGCTCGGGGTGGAGGAATCATTCCCCAACAGGAACTGGAGCTGCTTGTTACAAGAAAACTGCAAATGCACCCAGATGGCAAAGCAAAACAAACCTAACAGAAGTCTTCTATTGATTTCAAAATACCTTCAGAATAGTGTTCTTAATTCCTGACTTTTTAGGGATACGCAAAATCCTCTTTTTTAGGCTGTCCTCCTACAAAACTTACTTCATCTCCATGCACAGGTTAGTTGTTTTCCTCTAAACTTTTCTCAGCAATCTATGTCTTTCTTGAGCACAGGGGCTGGAGATGCTTGCCCATTAGATTTTATTTTCTCTCGGTACAATTCCTGAGTTATTTTCAAAGTGATCTTTTCACAAGGAGTATTTCCAGCCAAGGCAACACTGACAGAGAGAAGCTTAATGGTAGAAACCACTTCATTAATAAGAAATGCAAATACTTCACCAGAAATCTGCATGGGAATAACAAGCCTATATCACACGGATCAAGAACCGAGAAAATGAAGAAGGCAAATGAATACGGCCTTTCCTCCCTCATTTACTGCTTAAATATTTTTTTAAGAATATTATTAAACTACAGAAGTCCCATGTTTCTTTTTTTTTTTCTTTTTTTTTTTTTTTTGCGGTACGCGGGCCTCTCACTGCTGTGGCGTCTCCCGTTGCGGAGCACAGGCTCCGGACGCGCAGGCTCAGCGGCCATGGCTCACGGGCCCAGCCGCTCCGCGGCATGTGGGATCTTCCCGGGCCGGGCACGAACCCGTGTCCCCTGCATCGACAGGCGGACTCTCAACCACTGCGCCACCAGGGAAGCCCCAGTCCCATGTTTCTTTAAGTGGCTTTTTAGATTGCAAACAATTTTTTTCCAGACCGGCGCTGATGTGTACCCACACCCGTCTCAGTGTGAGTTGTTGGTAACGCACATTTCTTACCTGGTATTCGTACTCTGTGAAAGGCAATAGTTCCACGTCCATAAAAGAGCTTGAGCTTCCATTATAGGTTAGCACTGGGTTTGATTTTCCAGGCTGAGTTGCTATTTGTCTTCTGAACAATTCGTAATATAAAACTTGTCCATTTGGCTGGAGTGGTCCTGTCCACCGAAGGGAAACCGTGGGCTGGAACCCCCCTGGAGCCATCTGGACCTCTAGATGTGGAGGCGGTTGCTTCTGAGGTGCAACTTCAGGGGTCTGTATGGATGTCCAGTCACCTGATGCACATCCCAGCCTGGTGCAGGCTTGAATTCGAACTTCATACCTTCAGGACACAAGGCAGAAATGACCCATTATTGGCAAAATCGATTTTCGAGGGAAGAATCTTTCAAAGGCCAAGTGTTTTCTGAAACAAAGACAGACACGTTTATATTTATTCTTACCTACAACGAACCCTTTTCAAGGACAACAAAGTCATGTTTCCACGGAAATTTTAGAACATTTTCAAGCCTCCTGGCTTTCCAAACCAAAGAAAGGTGCTCACCTGTCTGGAGAGGGTGGGCACGATTCTTCCCTAAACAGAAATGTGTAGAATGAATACACTTTCAAGACGCTCTCCAGCGGGAGAATTCCGGTACGCTGTAGAGTTCCTTAACACAGCGAGGGAGAATACAGATCTCGGGAGTTTGAACGAGATTTCATTAGCCCTGAGCTCCGCCTCTCTCGGCAGCTGGAGCTAAATGATTCCCAGGAGCGTTTCCAGGTCAGGAAGGAACGTCAGGGAGTCAGTCTCTGTGCTAATAATTCCCCTCACCTGATACCTGACATCTTATAACAGGCTCCCTTACACCACATGGGGAACTTCTGGGGCCCAAGTTAACCCAGCTACACACCAGATTATCAATCACGGAGACACCTTATCAGCATCCAGTTAAACTCAACCAATCAATTATGTTTTGCTTCATAGCGGGTCTCCTGACACTGGGCAAGGTCTATTTACATAACAGGGACTTTTCCCTTCCAACAAAAGGGGCTTTTGTTAGTCTTAAGTGCCTATGGCTGCATATAAGTGCTTTCCCCCTCTTTTCCATGCCCCTCATTTTTATGACACCCCTAATTTCCCCTCAAGCCCCAGCCACCTCCCTTTCTCCCTTTATTTCTTTTGCTTCCAGCCTTTTCCCTCTTCTACTTTCTGCTTTCTCTCTTCCAGATAATCACCGCCTTGCGCTCACTTCCTCGCCTTCTTTCTGTTCCCCATCCCCTCTTCTTCATTACACGTCTCTCTCTCCCTTTGGGGAGGTTCCCAGTTCCCTTTGCTGCTTTCCTTTCCCTCCCTCTCCTCCCACACATTTTCACCATGATGGGCTGCCGTTAATTGGTGAAGAGATCCACAGCTGTGAATGGCAGATCTGCCTTCTAAGCGATTCTGAGATCTGTTTTGATTTTCCACGTCTGGATTATCTCTGGTGGTTTTAAAATTCTGGGTCAGATTCCTCCTGCTTCTTAGGGTATTCTCAGGATCCTTCTTCCTACTGACCATCTGGGGGGTACCCCAAGGAGGAGACACTAATTTGTAGTACTCAGTAAACATTAATCTGCTGGAAAAACCCCAAACTTCATATAGAAGTCATATGCTGGTTTTATTTTGGTGTGTGTGATTTGATGTTTTTATTGTTTATACTCTATATAAAGTTATTATAAAATATTGGCTATATTTCCTGTGCTGTACATTCCATCCACATACCTTATTTATTTTATACCCAGTAGTTTGTAGGTCTTAATCCCCCTCAGCTGTCTTGCCCCTCCCTCCTCCTCTCCCCACTGGTAACACTAGTTTATTCTCTGCATCTGTCGGTTTCCCTTTTGTTATATCCATTCATTTGTTTTATTTTTCAAATTCCACATATAAGTGAATACATACAGTATTTGTCTTTCTCTGTCTGATTTATTTCACTAAGCATAATACCCTCCAGGTCTACTCATATTGTTGCAAAGGACAAAATTTTCATTCTTATTTAGGGCTGAGTAATATTCCATTGATATTCTAAGTCATTAATGTCACTTACATCTTCGATGAGAGTGGACAGTGAAGGGACATCTCTCATTGCCTTAAATCCCATGGCTCAGTTTCTCAGAAAAATCAGACTTTCTTTTTTCAGCCTGGGAAAAGTGCCCCTCTCACATCCAGAAACTTTTTTTTTCCCTAGAAATCTTTTTGAATAAGAGTTTCAGAGGGGAGCAAGCTGAGATGATCTTTAAAACGTGCAAGTACCAGTCAGGTAAAGAGGAAGCCGGGATGAAATGTACAGCTCTGCAGCTAACATGGGCCTCTTTTATGCCCTGCATCAGAGTAAGATAAAAGCCAACTCACAGAGCATGTGGATTAGCTATGGAAGATACTTGCAGAAGTTTTAATTACTGTTTAATATTTAATGCAACCCTAAATAATTGTCACTAGGAGATGCATAAGACTGCAAATGTTTCATTTCAACAGCACTATATATCAGAGATAATTATAGGAGAGATCTAATCTACACATCAGTACATTACAATAATAGATGAATTTTATCAATGGTGGTTGGTAATCAACACTCAGCCTTTAATTCTTTTAAAGTGGTTCTGTTCATTTTACTAAATTTTAAGAATAAAATGTCCTTTATTACTCTTCTCTCTGGGGATGTATGTTAGTTAAAATGTGATGGGGGAAAAAAGCCAAGCAATTCTTTAGAGTCTGGGAAGAGGGCTGGTGGTCAGATTCCTTTGTGTGGAAAGCAACACACACCCTTGCTCATCAGAGAGCTCAGCGGGGACCACTAAGAAAACAGGAGCTGGCAAAGTGGCACCATCCCAAGAAACCATGAGATCAGAGCTGACTGAAGGGCTGGGGAAATAGTCAGAGGAGCCTCATGATTCCTGGAAGACGTGCTGGATTCAATAAGGAGGGCTGGCCCCAGAACAAATTTTGGATCAGTCCAATTCTGGCTGGCAATAGCTCTCAATGACGGCCCTTTTTCCATTCTTTAAAATAATACTCCTGGGGCTTCCCTGGTGGCGCAGTGGTTGAGAGTCTGCCTGCCAATGCAGGGGACACGGGTTCGAGCCCTGGTCTGGGAAGATCCCACATGCTGCGGAGCAACTAGGCCTGTGAGCCACAACTACTGAGCCTGCGCGTCTGGAGCCTGTGCTCCGCAACAAGAGAGGCCGCGATAAGTGAGAGGCCCGCGTACCATGATGAAGAGTGGCCCCCGCTTGCCACAACTAGAGAAAGCCCTCGCACAGAAACAAAGACCCAACACAGCCATAAATAAATAAATAAATATTAAAAATAATAATAATAATACTCCTTTTCCTCACAGCCTAGTTCAGATAACCGCACTGGGGTTCTCAGAACTGACCAGGGGCTGGCATGTTTCCAGGAGGGACCAGACTCAGGGAAGTGGCCCTATCTCTCCACTACTTGGTTCCAGACATTGTGATGAAGTGCAAACATTTCTAAAACACTGACTCTCAAAATGTCACCTGCAAGAATTTTGCTCTCCAGAAGTAATCAAGCAGGTTTGGGCTGGATAAGGATGTAGTTAGTCCACTTGGATGGTTAAATGCATGGGGCTTGGGCATGTCACACATCTTGCTGTTAAGAGTCTTCACTGGGACTGACCAAGGGCTCACGCAATAGAAAGGGGCTATGGCTTGTTCTCAGGACACCCAGGGTCAGTTACCTACCTGTGAAATGGCTTCAGCTGGTTTACTCTGAATGACCGTGTACCAAAAGAATTATGAGTGGTGTTTATGTGTACGATTTTTGTTTCTCTTTCAAACAGCTCACGGATGAAGAGGGTGTAGTTGACGATATGACCGTTTGTCCTTACTGGAGGGTCCCAGCTCACTAAGATCTCCTGAGGGCCCTTGGCCAGCAATTTTGGAGGCTCCATCCCTGAAGGGGCTGAGGGGCTGGTTCGATCTTTGACAAGTGGACTCAGAACACCCCCTTGGCTGTTGTTGGCCATCACTGTGTAGCCATACTCCACACCTGGGGCGAGAGTAAAGTCATGATAGCGAGTTTCCAGGCCGGTGTAGACAATGGTTCCATCCCTCCTAAGTTCATAGCTTCTGATCTGGCCATTTGGGGTTCCTGGCGGTTTCCAGGTGATTTCTATGGATTCGGAGCCCGTGACTTGTAGTTTTGGAGGGTCCATGTTTTGTGGCGGGGCCTCCATTGTCCAGGCGGACTCTGCAACACTAGCTGTGCAACCTCCATTGGTGCAGGCCACTAGGGAGAGATTATACTGCGTGGAAGGCTGCAGGTGGGAAACCAACAGGGACAGGTTCTGCCCAGCCAGGTACTCCTTACCGTCCAGTCTGAGGAAATACTGAGTGATCTCTCCATTTTGAATTGATGGCGGTGACCAAGATACATTGATTTGAGTGGCACTGATGGTCCAAAGAGCTGGAGGGCTGACCCCTGCAGGGGCAGCCTCAAGGGTTGTGATGCTGGTAGGTGGGCTGGTGGAACAGCCCTCACTGGTGCAGGCTGTGACTACATACCTGTACGTGGAAAAAGGAAGCAGCGCTTCATCAGTATAATTGAAAGTCGTAGCATCAAAGCTGAAAGGATAGAGCACGTCGTTCCTTTGAAGCCTATAGGACTGGATAATGCCATTAGGCTGTCCTGGCGGGACCCAGGAAATCATCAGTTTGGGGGGGTTCACAGATACCTGGGCTATCTCAGGTGGAGAGAGGCCTTCTGGAAGTGCTTGCCTGGTCCTTACCGCACTCCAAGAGCTGCAGGTATGGCCTGCTGAATTCCAAGTGTGGATTTTATATTCATACTGCATCCATGGCTGCAGACCTGTGTCATTATATATAAATGTATGCAGACCTGTGTCATTATATATAAATGTATTCCTTTCAGTATTATATTCTGTGAAAACAATTTTCTCATCATCCTGGATTGTCTGATTCCCCCAAGCTTTTCCCTTGAAGCATCTGCGAATCACTTCATAGCGAATTATCTTTCCGTTTGGGTTAACGGGCTCTGACCAGCTCAGCTCGACGCTGGTGGACCCCACAGACTGGATGGTGGGAGCCAGCTGAGACTGGGGTGCGGCTTCTTCTGTCCACAGAGGCTGGGGTGCCGAGTGTGCACAGCCCGCCCTGGTGCAGGCCTCCAGCGTCAGCGTGTAGAGCGTGAAGGGGTCCAGGCGTCGGAAGAGAAATTGACGATTCAGGCCAGCGTACTCCAGGACTCCATCACTGAAGACATTGTACGTCTGCAGGAAGATGGGAAACAAAGCATATGATTTCTTGGTGTCACTATTTCATCCCTTTTAACCCCTTCTGCCCCCTATTCCTCACCTTGATGATCCTAACCCAGAAGAAGCATTCTGATATGAATTTTGGGAATGTGATCTTTGCTTTTTCTTTTTTTAAGGTTGGATATCATGTAAGCATATATCTAAAAGCTACGAGTCACTGAAATTAATTCGTTGACTTAAAGAGTGCTCACGGGTTTCCTCCCATTTTTATTTTTTAGAAGTGGGGAATAGTATTCAAATTCCCTATTTTATAAAAATTAAGTGCTTCTGATTTCACCCTGAGTAGGCTAAATAGGGCCTATCCACATTGTCTATTGCCACAGCATTTACTGGGAAATGGAATTATAATGCTTAATCATTTGTACCAGGATGCCAGGGCGGAAAATGTGTGAGTGTCTAGTGTGGGCACACATGCATGTACATAGGTACATATATATGTTATACACATATACAAAAACATAGGTACAAACTGATGACCAGAAAATGGAAAACCCACCCTGTTTTCTCTTACCAGTTATAGAAGAATAGATGGCTTCTTTGGAGCAAAGTATTCTTTTGTTCCAGGGAAAACCATCCGAATGCTCATGATACAAATGTAGAGCAAGTTTCCAACCCATATTATTCATTGTTCTTTGGGGAAGATGAGAGGTAACTTAACTTGAATGTAGATGTTTTTGAATGATGGTGCCCCATCTTTTCACGCTTCAGTGTACCTGAGAGACAGGAGACCTTCCTGTACATGGTCGTGAGCCTATGATTATGTCTCTTAAGATGAGATGGACAAATACCAGAGTCCCTTGAGAGGCAAATCTTCCCACAGGTTGTTCCTGGATTGTTGATATACTTTAATGTTATTTAAGATTAAATAGCCTAGATTTGGAAATCTATTTATGTTGGACTATTGTATTTTGGTGTGATTTTCTTGTTGGGGGTCTCAGGGCAAGATCATACCCCTGAGGGAAGGGGAATAGAGTGTTTTCTGAAGACAGCTTAGATTCCACAATCAATTTGAAAGTCTCTATGACTCTCTGTGCCCTCCCCCATATTCACCTGGCAAATCTCTAACTAGTGTTAAATTCAGCTCTCCCTCTGGACCTTAGCTTCTAACTGGGTTTGGAGAAAAACTCTCAAATATATTGACTGGTCTCACTTTAAATTTCTTACCATAACTTTTAAATAGATGATTACCAACTATAAAACCATATGTTTACTCTCTCATTTTCCAAAGTAAGAAATATCTTCTCCTTTCCCCACTAACAGCCAATACCCCCTTCTCTCGCTCACAGGTGGTTGTTGACATAACCACATATTTGACTGAGGAAAGCAGAGGCAGTCAGACAGGAATGTTCTCATGTTATAGATGATCACTGCCATATGCATGTGAATCTAGACGTACCCTATTTGCCTCCCTTCCTTTTCCTATGGATGAAGTACCTCTGCCCCCACTGAAGTCCACCTGAGCTCTGGATCCTGTCCTCTCCTCCTTCCTACAGATTTCACCCTTGCAATTATTCTCATTATCTCTTGCTTCACTGATTTATCTCCCTCTACTGGGTTATTTCCATTAGCATTTAAATGTACTCTAGGATCTTTCACTGATTTTTGAATAAAACTTCTTGACACCACAGTCCCCTGGCTCCTGCCCCATTTCTCTGTTTTTTCTTTCCATCTATACTTCTTTGAAGCGTTGCTCTCCTATTCCCTCAAACCATCCCGACCAGGTTTCCCATTGCAACACTTGATTTCCTTGTGAAGATCACAGTGACCTCCTGGTTTCCAAATACAGGGTCACATCTCTGCCCTCATGTTACTGGATCTCTCAACACCATTGGCACATTTTCTGTTCCCTTTTGGGACATCCCTCTCATCTACTTTTCCTTCTGCCTCACGTGCCTTGACAACTCCTCTCCATACTCTTGACCTCTAAATTTTTGTATTCCCCAGGGCTTGATCCCAGGCTCTCTTCATCTCTAGTTGTATTCTCTCCATAGGTGATGTCCTCCAGGCCCATGGGTTTGAATACTACTCATCTTCTAATGAATTCCAAATACATATATCTTCATGAAGAACTCTCTCGAGTGTTCTAGACTTGTACTTCCAACCACCTACTTATCCCCTCAAACCTGTACATCTTCCAGCCTTCCCTTCCCAGTCAATGACTCAAGGCCAAAGTCCAGAAGTCATTCTGAAATACTATTTTTCCTTCATGTATCACATTCAGGCTATTAGCAAATCTTGTCATCTCTACCTTCTGGATACATCCCCAATCCACTCACGTTTCTCGACCTTCTCAACTCCCACTCTAATTCAAGCCACAGTCAATTCTACCCTGACTTCTTTAACAGATTCCAAACTCCACTGGTCTCCTTATAGCCCATTTCCTACATAGGAGCCAGAGTGATTTGGAAAAACATAAATTTGATCGTGCTATCCCTTTGCCTAAACCCTTCCGTAGTTTCTCATCACACTCAGAATAAATCCCAAGCTCCTGATCACAGCCCACAGGGTTGAGCACAATCCACCTTTTACCAATCCCTTGAATCTCTTCTAGTATCATCTTCCCTCCCCAACCCTCCCAAGCTTCAACCACACTGGCTTTCTTCCCTTGATGTGAAGAAACCAAGTTCATCCCTGGCTTCAGGCCTTGCATTTGCTGTTCACTTTGTCTGAACATTTTGCTCTCGTATCTTCACATGACTGACTCTGTCTTGTCATTCAGGGCTCAGCTCAAATGTCAACTCAATTCAAATGATCATCCATGCTAAAATAGCCCGAGCAGGCATAATTACATTATTCTGTTTAATTTTCCTTATAGCGTTCACCACTCTCTCAAATTCTCTGGTTTGTGTACTAGCTTCTTGTTTGCCTCTCTGTAGCCCCACTGTTCATGTATTCACACACACATACAAGGTCTGTGACAGCAGGGACCTTGCCTGTCTTGTTCACTCCTGAATAATTGCCTGGCACTTAGTAGAAGCCTCAATAAATATTTGGTGAAACACAAATGCACGTAAAAGGAGTAGATATTTCTATTGTCCATCATTCCAGGAAGAGGCAGACACTAGGATGGGAAATAAACACTCACAAGGAGGGGTGTTTTGATGGGCGTGAAAGAGATACTCTTTTCTCTGATGGGGACCTTAGGGCTGAGGCTTGGATTTTAAGGCCATGGTTCCTAAGGTTCAGGCCTCCTGTCCTAGAGTAGGCAAAGTCTGGTTTGGTCACATGTCAGGGGCTGGTAGAAAGCAGCTTGCTTCTGCTACTTGTAGCATACCTGGAGGGGGGCAGAGAGGTGGCCACCGTACCAGGCAGTGAGGCAGCCTACAGGGAGGCCAGTGAGGATGGGCCTGGGTCTGTGAGCTCTAGTTACATACCTAAGTCACTGCTGTAGGTAACTTCCTGCCAGCATCCCACTATGGGTTTTCAGGGAAGGTTTATCAAAAGTCAAAGCTTAGTCTTAGATGTTCTATGTGGAATTAGTGGAGGAGTCTTTGCCACCTTGAGAGGGAGTGGTAAAGGAGAGGCAGAGTGTCTACAGCATCTGCAGGGGGTGGCAGTCCCAGCCTGCACAAGGTGATTGATGAGGGCCTGAGTGGTGGTCCAGGGCCAGAGGAGACTAGAGGCAGAGACAGTAATAGATGGACAGCTGAGTTGCCAGCAGCCTTGGAGAAGAACATCAGAAGGGTGATGATGTTGCCTCTTATGTGGGTGATGGTTCAAAGCATCAAAATGTGGATGATAATGGAAACCTTATTTGGGCGCTCACAGACTGGTGAAGCTGGGGTTAGATGTGACATTAATAAGACTGCTTCTCATGCCTACATAGGGATATCGTGGACTTAGCAGACACGTGGGGCTTCCTGTTTCCTGCTGAGTGAGCTCTGCTCAAAGTGCAAATTAGGCAAAGCTTAAGCAAAGAGCTGGGCAGGACAATTCAGGAGGCCCTAGGAACATGGTCATTTAGAGTTCCGTTTTGGTGTGACTTCCTGGCTTCAAATCCCAATTCGATTGTCACAATGTTATTTAGCCTCGGACAAGTGATTTAGTTTTTACGTGCCCAGTGAGGTTTAGTGGTACCTACAGAGTAGGGCTGATGTGCGGATTAAATGAGATAATCCATAGAGAGCACTTAGACAGCGTTGGGTTCATAGGAAGCTTAACACGTGTGAGCTAGTTTTCTCTGATCTATGATTAAGCGCCTGGAGGAACTATCAGGAAGAATTAACCAGACTGTGAAGGGAGTTTTCCCACAGTGACCTGATGGCATGTCAGGGCTCATCTATTTATCTGTAGAATACCAACATGATTGCACATTCAGGGTAGACATTACCTTTATCACACCATTGGTTCTTACAGGCTCTGACCACTGCAGTAGCAACGCCCGGCCGTTCTCCTTCTGCTCCACTGTAAAGTAGCTCAGTCCACTGGGGGAAGATTCTAGGGTTCGAACTAGAGTCCAGGGGCTTGAAACTTCTCCTGCCTGGTTTGTGGCCACAACACCAATGTGATATGTGGTGAAGGGTTCTAACCCGAACAGGTGGGCTCGATGGCTTGTTCCCTGGAAGAAAATGAACAGTTTAGTTTCCTTTTGGAAACTGCTGCCAATTGCTGGAAGGTCATTCTTTGGCCAAGATGCCTCACCAATGGCAGCACAAATATCACAACAGAGTTTTGAATTATTAAGAAAACAATATGGTTTTTTCCTGTTCTTCACATGCTAAATATATTACCTAATGTCGTGTGATTTCAGACACGCACACACGGCTTGGATCAGATAGGATCCTTGCCTTTTCAGAGCTTGCGACCCAAGGGATGCAATAAAAAAAAAAATCTATGATGTCTCAGGTCAGTGTAGCATCCAGCTCATGATGGAAATCAGTGGTACCAAGTTGAGTGGCAGAGAATGGAATAATCTCAAGGATTTGGAAATTGAACCTGAACGACGCTAATTCTCTCTCATTAAACCCCGACACTATTTTTTACGTAAGACTCTCCCCATCTCCCCCCTCTCTCGTTCTCTTGGTGTGTATTTACATTTTACAAAGACAATAAAACAAACACAAGGAAACAACAATAAACCAACTGAACTATAGATGCACAAGCACCCTGAGAGCAGTCTACTATTAATATCAATGTGAAAATATTCTCATTTGTTAAAAACACCCTAACTAAAACTCTGAAATTTACCCAAAGTAATTGTTAGCTAGGCTTTGAGTATTTGGTCTTTGTTAATTTAAAAGAAAAAAAAAAGATAGCATAATTAGTTTTTTTCCTGCTTGGACAGCAGCACTAACCATATTTTGCATAATTAAACTGGACCTAAGAATCCTAATGTTTTGAAAGAGCCCAGGGTGCTCTTTCTACATCTGGGCTGGATGGAAGTGTCTGTTTACAGATAGGAATTATGTCTGCAAGTGGACCAGTAACGTGTGTATAGGTAAACACACACACACACACAGACACTTTCTGTTGTGTACCATAGCCATTGGACGTGAATAATCACGAAGAAGTTTTTACTGGTTTAATAGGATATATACACTTAATGGTATGTGAGGTCAGCTTTGGTTTATTTGACACTTAAATGTGACAGATAGTCTTCAATGGTCTTCTTTTTGGTGGGCACAGGAAGAGGAATATGAGATGAAGAAGAGGAAGTTATTTCTGCGAGTAGTACCCGAAAGCACCAGACAAAGTTATGTGTATGGAAAATCTTTTTAATTTGAGGGAATCCAAGTCTCATTTTGAAAAAAATCTAAAACCAGGTGGCAAAATCCAACTGAACCACTTTCCAAAAAAACTGGTTAGACAAAACCAAAACACACCGTAGAAATAATTTTTGACACCATTTCCCCACATTCTTGGTTATAAGTTTCTATTAGTTAATGTTTCTTATTATGTGTTAAACACAAGCAGAGGAAATATAATTTCCTTTACTTATCAAAAACTTGTAAAGTCAATTTTCCTGTTTTAGTAAGGTCCTATTATGATATTATATGCTGAACTCTTGAAATCTTTTAGTATTTAAACACTTGCTAAGCGACCAGACTCTGAAAAAAATTTTACAGAAATACTAATTTCTCTTTTTTAAAATATTAAAAGTTAGATCATAAATATTTAAAACTTATTTCTCCAACAACACTGGATTGGTCTTTTAGATAAATATAGCACAGAAATAGAATGACCATCGTGCATATTAAAGCTGAATATGCTACAAGTCCCGACTACAAACATTCTTTTCTGATAAATGATTCCTTTTCTGTGGAAATAGGGCAAACATGGGCAAGATTAATAATGCAAAAAAGAACAATTCTTTGTTCAGAATATTCAGTAATAGATGCCAAAAAAGCATCAGCTCCAAAGCAAATAGTAATCACCTCTAACAGATTATATATTAAAAAAGGTAGGCTGCTGGGGGACATTTAGAGATAGCTTTTGTCATAAGAAACATGAAAAGCATGTGGGCTATAAAGCAAAAACATATGTATATTGTCAATAGCAGCACCTGCTCAATTACAGTTTATTTCAGAGCTGAGAATTCCAGTCAGCCCCTAGATGGCAATACTATCAAGCACATTCCGTACCATGAGCGCTCAATGCTTACCTGACATTCAGTCATCCAACACACTCCAGGCAACCATTTAAAAATAACAAAACTGATTTCATTACAGATTCTTTTAATAAACATTTATAGCCAGATCCTTGAAAGCAGAAGTACTGAAAATGCTCTGGCTTCAAAACCTCCACCATCTAATGTGGAAATATGACCTGCAGGTCTCAAGTTGAAGTTCATGCATGCCTGACACAGAAATGTTTACATGTAGACCCCTACGAAAGGTGATTACAACAGTTGTTTTGCTTAATTTGGTCTATATATCTTCTTTAAAAATAGAAATAATCACATATCGTAAATGTATAGGAAACGTGAAGGAGAATTTTTATATCATAAATTTATACTGAGACAAGTTCCCATATTATGTCAACTTGTTATTGCTGCAAAACTACAACACACACACACACATGCTTTAAATAAACCTCAGTGATAGCCATACTTTTTGTCAATATTTAGTTAAGTCCATGTAAAAAATAAAGAAAACTTCAAAATGGCAAGACAATCCCTAACCGATTTATTCTTTGACATTTTAGGAAATCCTTTCTATTATTCTCCCCTGAATGGATTTCTAACCCCAGAGTTCACTATTTTAGAATGCAACTGTAAAATCGGGGCACAGTTCACTCTATGGATTAGGTTGAGTCTTGTTTGTTTACTCAGTTACTTGTGATTTTCCTTAAATTCAGAATATTTGCTTGAGCACTGTTGACCTTACATGATTTGGATTCCATTCCTTCCTTTGGGGATGGAGCATTCTGTCCCACTGATGGGGAAAAGTCCTCATTAAAAACTTTTCCTTCTTTTCGCTCCGCTGCTGCCCCTTTACTTCCTTCCCTCTGGAGATTATCTTAATTCAATACTCTTACTTTTTTCTTTTCATTGTCATTGTTTTGTTTGTTATTTCCCTTTTCTGTCCTACTGATTCTTTTGAGAGATATATATTTTTGTTATCCCTGACCTTTGGGCTACCTACTTACACCTTCTTCCCTTTTGTCTTTGTCCTGTCCATGTCTACAGCCTCATAATATTGCTAATTTTTTTAAAATTCTAAACATATATTAACCACTTCTGTTAGGCAGCCGAAGAAAAGAATGACTCAACAAAGGAAAACAGGAATAATTCGTTCTCTGCAATCTAATACTTCCAATGAGAATTAAGCTTTTTGTCTTTAAACTGATATGCATGAGAGTCAGAGTCTGGATACAGATCAGTGAGTCTTTTAATGAGACATAAAGACAAGACTCTCTGGAACACTCTGCCAGTTGAGGTTCTGCTGGCAATGTGAACTACACTTTAACCTCTCAACTCTGCTCCTGGGGGCACGTGAAACTACTTGGAGTCTTTGGCAGTCAGACAATTTTACACCATCTCCTCTGATTATTTTTGATTACTTGAAGTGCCCCAAAGGTGGCCATGGGGTCAATAGGTTTATGTAGGTTGAAAATGATCAAAAATTACCATTGATCTGTAGCTGTCAATAAAAGGCTGCATGGGGAGACTCCCTGCACAAATGTTTAAACTGCATAAAGCAACCTAACTTAGTCATCTTTGAGTCCATTGATCTGATGATCCAGCAGTTTCCAGAGCCTTCCCTCTGGTCTTTAAGGTGCATTTTCACTGAACCCATTTACCTTGGCCCTAAGGACTCTTTTTACCCTGCTCCTGGTAATGAACTAAAACACTGATGTCTCTGCACTGCTGTGTTCATCAACAGAGTCTTATGTGTGCTTATTGCATTTGGAATTTTTTACCCTGCTGCTGGTAATGAACTAAAACACTGATGTCTCTGCACTGCTGTGTTCATCAACAGAGTCTTATGTGTGCTTATTGCATTTGGAAGGGGTTAATCTTCCTGGTCACCATCAACTTCATTTCTAGCCAATGGGGTTTCTTCTGGCTTCACCCCTTTTCTTGGGCTCCGTATTTAAAAATGGGTGACTATTGGCTTATAAATCCTAATCTGGTTGTAGGATTCCTTTGCCTCCTTAATTCTCATGAATGCCAAGACCCAGAGAATACCTCATATGGAAAGTTTGCTTATTTTGCACAGAGAGCTTCAGGGAAAGCTAGATTTAAATATATTAACTTTTGTTTTCTTCAGTTGAACCACCTGGATGCTGCTTCTCCGTTTAATTGTAAGTTACAGTTTATCTTGTCATAATGATAAAATAAAGGACTGGTTATTGACAAGCGTCTGGTTTAGTTACAACTGAAACATGAGAAATAAGAAAAGTTCTCATTTAGCATCACCTGAAATTCATGGCTTTGAGCCGAGTACATCCAGTCAATTGGATGACTTTTATATATTTTAGTGCATAAAAAATCAACACAAAATATTTTTCTAGATTTCTGAAAGCCAGATAATTTGAGGCATTGTCAATCTATATTCCTTCCCATTCATAAAGTTAATTTTTGAGTTCTCCAAAAGTTCATCAACATATTTCTATCTAGTACTTATTTTGTAAAAATCCAATCAGTCTTAATACAGAAATGCTCTCTTTGTTACCCATCCCCAAATATCAACCTTGAGTGCTTATCCATGGTTATCTAAGCATGGACTTCCAAGCCTGCAAAATGTTAACACAGTCAGAAAATTTCCACTGATTTCACATGTATACTGACTTTATGGGTGCCATCTCTGTCTACAGAGCTCCTGGCTGGTGGGACAAAGAAGACATTTTTTGATGACACACACATACCTGTAGAGTTGCTCCAGAATGAAAGATCGACTGACAGTACAAGAAAGGTAGAAAAAAATACCCTTTGGGTTCATGATCTATTGTCATGTGTGTGAACAGTGTGTCTATGTTAGGTGGCATTCCTAAGTGGCAAGACAGAGCTGCCAAAATGGTCAGGGGAAACATTTAGTATTGTTGGCCAGCAGCTCCATTCAATTCTTTAAATCCTTTTGAGAATCTGATATGTACAAGATTCAGTAAAGTTGGTGTGCGGATACAAGATGGAAAACACAGGCTTTTGACATTTAGGAGTTTATAATCTAGTAGAGCAGATCAACAATATATACAGATGCACACAATTCAGAGCGTAGTAGATGCTATACTGTGTGCCAGGGAAATCAGGGAGATACTGAAGAGATAGATACTTCTAATTGGGAAAGAAGGTGAGAAGCTGGGGAAAACTTCGTTGGCATCTGATGTAGGACAGGAAAGATGTAGAGTTTGAGTAGATGAAAATGTGTGAGGGATTGGAAGAAAGAACAGAAGGAAAAAATGCAGGATACATTTGGAAAAGAGCTAAGAGTTGAATGTAGCTGAAGGGTTGTGGATATAGGGCAATAGTGGGGATTAAGGAAGGGAAGAGACTGGTGGTAAGATTGGACAGGGCTGTGAATGTCACCCTAAAGGTTCTGGGCTACATTTGTTAGGAAACAATAAACAACAGAACTCTACCATGCAATTTGAAGGAATAATGGAAGAATGTTTAAATTTTGCCTGTCACGGTGTAGGTCATGGTTAGTGACTGATAAAATAATAAATCTGTTAAGATGAATTCATTCATTCATTTAATTATTATTCAGCCAATAAAGTATAGACTGCCATATGTAAAAAGTAATAGGAGAGTATTTTCTAAGGAATAAGATTTTGCAGCAACATGGAGGGACCTAGAGATTATTATACCAAGTGAAGTACACCAGACAGAGAAAGACAAATATCAGTATCACTTATATGTGGAATCTTAAAAAAAAGATACAAATGAACTTAAAACATAAATAAACTCGCAGACAGAGGAAACAAACTTATAGTTACCAAAGGGGAAAGGGAGGCAGGGAAGGATAAATTAGGCGTTTGGGATTAGCAGATACAAATTACTAAATATAAAATAGATGAACAACAAGAGTAAATTAGGAGTTTGGGATTAAAATATGCACACTACTGTATATAAAATGGATAACCAGCAAGGACCTACTGTAAAGCACAGGAAAATCTACTCAATATTTTAAAATAACCTATAAGGGAAAAGAATCTGAAAAGAATATATATATATGTATAAGAATACATGTATATATATCTGAATCACTTTGCTGCATATCTTAAACTAACACATTATAAATCAACTATACTTCAATTAAAAAAAAGAGAAAAAATAGATATGCTATACATTGTAAATTTACAATTGGAACATTGTAAATAATGTTGACATAAAAATGTCCATGGGGCTTCCCTGGTGGAGCAGTCGTTGAGAGTCCACCCGCCGATGCAGGGGACACAGTTTCATGCCCCGGTCTGGGAAGATCCCACATGCTGCGGAGTGGCTGGGCCCGTGAGCCATGGCTGCTGGGCCTGCGCGTCTGGAGCCTGTGCTCCGCAACGGGAGAGGCAACAACAGTGAGAGGGCCGTGTACCGCAAAACAAAACAAAACAAAAAAGCCCATGGTCACAGGTATTATACATGAGTGACTATGGCAGTTGTACAAAGAGGTGGAAGCCATTATTCCTCAACTGTATATAATTAGGCCAAATGTGTGCCTGTTCAGCTCATAATCTTCAGAGACAAAATTTCTTCTCCTATAAATTAAAACATGGTAACATTTAAAAAAAGGAATAAGATTTTTAAAAATTTTATTGAATATTTGCTCCATTTCAAAATTTGAAATTATTCTTTGCACAGTGTTTGTCTTTTGACTGAAGTCAAGGTGGGGATTATAACAGCTGGACTGAATTGAAGACAATTATACTGTCCTCTGTCCTGAATCACATGTACCTGGTTTATGGTTTTTGTTGGTAGTGGGGACATGTTAGTGTGGAACCATCCATACCCTTATACTTTATACACATCAAACAGCTAGAAGGCAGCTGGAAAAGTTTAGGGATACTGTTGATGACAACAAAATAGAATGAAGCTAATTCAAAAGTTCAAACAAGTGTGAAAGCATTCCTAGCTCTGGGTTCTAACTAATGTCAGAGAGCTCAATTGGAAAGATTTCAAGAAAGTATAAATGCATATCCTCCCATTAAGTAATTGTGATATGTATTGTTACATAACTGATTAGTCAGGGGTCATTTGTTGTAACAATTGTAAATTTCAAATTTAAAATGTTCAGCTTAGAGTTTTCATGTGTTAGTGCTGTGTGTACTTTTGTGTCTTCCACAAATATCTACATTCAGAGAAGAAGAATGACATGTGAAAAAGTGGGTATTTTTTTCTCTCATTGAAGTACATCATTCATTTTGTAATGGGGGGGTCAATGCAAAAAGAAGATTCAACTCACAGAAGTTTTCTTTATAGATAAATGGGCTCTATCAATTTAATCTATCAATATAAAACAAAAGCTAGGGTTCTTGCAAATGAACGATGAAGCCTCAGTTACCATAAAAACATTGGGGAGAAAAAAGAAAGGTTTTGAAATGGCTCATTTTTCAAAGGAGAAGAGGAAAAAAAATTAAATTTGTGATAATTAAATTTTAAAGTGGCAAATCAGTCACACTAAATATTAAAAAGCAGTCCTTCTGATCTATCAAAATTAAAAATGTGCATACTCTCTGCCCCAGCAATTCCACTCTGGCAATCTATTTTATGGCAATACTAGTAAAACTGTACTAAACTGCATTGAACAGAATTTCATTAATTCCAGCCAGTCTTATGTTTATTCAATCCTTGATTAAACATATTTATTGAAGGTTTCCTGTGTACTAGGCACCCTCCTAAGCTCTGAGGACACAGCAGAAAGCACGGGAGACAAGGACATACCCTCTGAGTCTTACACTGTAAGGAGGGAAAATGTAAGGAGTCCTACATTTATACAAGCAAAATGGAGAGAGAGGGAGTGAGTGGGCGAGAGACAGAGACAGAGACAGAGAATTAGAAGCTGTGACAAATTATGAAGGAAATAATTAGAGTGATGAACTAGCATTTTTTAGGTGGTAGGGAAGACTGAGTCTTGGTTTAAGAAAGGTGGGTGAAGATCCTTGAGGAAGTTCCATGTAGGCAAGACTACAGAAGAAACCATGTGAAAAACCAGGGGGGAACTTTTAGGCAGAAGGATGAGCTTGAGATTTTTGCTGGCAGAGAGAAGTCAGTGTGAGTGAGGCCTGTGAGTGAGAGGGAGGACGGCCCAAGGTACGGTCAAAATGATGGGCAGGTGCCAGATGGTGGATATTTTTAGGCCAAGGTAAGAGTTAGAGTCTGATGCTAATTTCAATGGAAAATTATTGAAGGCCTTTAAGCAAGGGAGTGACACAATTTGATTTAGGTTTTAAAGAGATCATTCTTCCTTCAAAAACTAAAAATAGAGTTACCATATGATCCAGAAGTCCCACTGCTACACATATATCTGGAGAAAACTCTAATTCAAAAAGCTACATGCACCCCAGTGTTCATAGCAGCACTATTTACAATAGCCAAGACACAGAAGCAACCTAAATGTCCATGGACAGATGAATGGATAAAGAAGATGTGATATATATATATATATATATATACACACACACACACACACATATACACAATGGAATACTACTCAGCCATAAAAAAGAATGGAATAATGCCATTTGCAGCAACATGGATGGACCTAGAGATTATCATATTAAGTGAAGTAAGTCAGACAAACACAAATATTATATGATATCACATATGTGGAATCTAAAAAATGGTACAACTGAACTTAGTTACAAAACAGAAACAGACTCACAGACATAGAAAACAAACTTATAGTTACCAAAGGGTAAAGGTAGTGAGGAGGGATAAATTAGGAGTTTGGGATTAAAATATACACACTACTATATATAAAATTGATAATCAGCAAGGACGTACTGTATAGCATGGGGAACTATATTCAATATCTTGCAATAACCTACAGTGGAAAAGAATCTGAAAAAGCACATATCTATATATCTCTATATCTGAATCACTTTGCTGTACACCTGAAACTAACACAACATTGTAAATCAAGGTACTTTGATAAAAATAAATAAATAAATAAAGATCATTATGGCTGCTGTGTGAAAAATATATGTAGGGGGTTGTATTAGTCTACTCAGGCTGCCATAACAAAAATACCAGAATGGCTTAAAAACAGAAATTTATATTCTTGCAGTCTGGAGGCTAGAACACCCAGATCACGGTGCCATCAGGGTTTCTGGTGAGGCCTCTCTTCCTGGTTGTAGACTGCTGCCTTCTCGCTGTGTCCTCACATGGCTTTGCTCTCTGTGCACATGGAGAGAGGGAGAGATCTCTTGTGTCTCTTCCTCTTCTTATAAGGACACCAGTCCTATCAGATTAGGGCCCCACTCTTACAACCTCATTTAACCTTAATTACTTCCCTATAGTCCTTATTTCTAAATAAAGTCACATTGGGGGTTAGGGGATCGACATATGAATTTTGGGGGAACACAATTCAGTAGATAATGGGGGTCAAGAGGGAGTGGCTTTTGCAGGAGTCCAGGGAGGGCTGATAGTGGCTTGGAGTGGTGTGATAATGACAGAGATGAAACTAACTGAGTGGACTTATAGTTTGGAAGTAGAGCCAACAAAAATCCGATGGAGTGGGAGGAAGGGACAACTAGATGTATAGAAGTAGAAACAGAATAGTAACATAAGTCTTCTGAGAAGTTTGGCTGTGAAGGAGATCAGGGAAATAGGATGGTAGCTGGAGGGGCCTGTGGGATCACATTTAAAAAACAAGGGAGATGCTACAGCATGTGTGTATACTGATGGGAATTCTCCAATAACGAGAGAGAGACTGATGATGTAGGAGAGGTATACTATTTTTTAGAAATCAGGACTTCCTTTTCACTTTGCATGTGGAAACTAGGTTAGCTAAAATTCTGTGTGCAGCAAAGTGATACAGGTGTGCTTGGGTATCAGCCAATTAACTTGGAGTTGGCTGTAGCCTCCACAGCAAAACAATGTATATACTAAGAGCTACCATCATTGTACGTCAAGCTCTTTTCAGAGATAAAATTTGGAACAGTAAAGTTTCATCAGAGATGAACAAGGCCTTTATCTATTAGGAACAATGTAATTAAAAAATGTTTTTAGAGTTTTCATTAAATCGTCACTTTTGATAAATTGTGACTTCCATGTGAAGAGGATACAATGACAAGTTCCCTGCCCAATGGTAACAAAAGTTATCCGTTTACCATTTTCTTGTGTATCCTTCCTAAGACAGGATCATTATTTTTGATCAAAGTTTTTGCTTTTACTGGTGTAAAAAGGACTTTACATGCATAATCTCATTTTGTCTTCACAACAAAGCTCTGAGCGTGGTAATATTACAGATAAGGAAACTGAGACTTAGATAAGTAACTTGCCCAGCGTCACAGTTCTAGTAAGTGGCAGGGTTATGCTTTTATTCCTGTACTATATTGAGTTCAAATGTTCTTGTCAACTGCATCAGTGGTCCTAATGTTTTGGCCTCAGGACCTCTACTTCTTAAAAATAATAGAGGATTCCCAAAAGCTTTTGTTTCTGTGATTTATATCTACCAATATTTTCTATATATAAAAATTAAAATTGAGAAAGTATTAAAGGAAAAGAACACAGAAGCACATATTCTGTTAGCCAGCAGAGAAAAAGCATCATCACACATAATGTAGCCTCTGGAAAACTCCACTGTACACCTGTGAGGGGATGAGAGTGAAAAAGACACATAATGTCTTCATATTATTATGAAAATATTTTTGACTTGGCAGATCCCTGAAAACGTTTCTGGGACTCTAAGGGGTTCACGAACTATACTGTACCACTTAATTGCATTATACTTGGCTTTAACTGACAGTTCCAATTAAAGATTAATCAAAGATTTGTTTGAACATTTATGCAGTGAAGAAAGGAGTCTTATATTTCCAACTTTTGATAGACACACTCATAGTACTTGTGATTAAATATGAAATATCCATGTATACATAAGTCCTATTAGTAAAACTTTTAATTAAGGGTAAAGAGTCAAAAAATTATAACTGGACTCTACTCCAACAGCCTAATTTTCTAGTTGAAACTAAAATCCAAATGGTCTAAATCACCTGTACAAGATCCTACAATCCATCAACACTAGATTTGCAATTGAACTTGAGATTCCCAACTCATATGTACACACTCTTTTCAATTAAAATTAAAATTATTTGTTTGAAACAAGTTGTCCCAAATTTCTTTGTCAAAAGCATTGCTCTGTGTGAGAGAGAATGGGTTTGAATTTATTCATAGATCTACTTCCTTTATTAATGGATCTTCTACTGTATTATATCTGTCTGTTCACTTGTTTGTCTTCCCACTGCAAAGTGAATGAAACGTTTTGCGTCAGGACTGTTTCCTAAACTTGCTTTACTCTGGTTTCTTCATATGTAAAAAAGGAATAGTAATAGTACCTATCTTTTTCAGTTTGTAAATTTTAGTGAGTTAACTTGTAGAACAGTTTCTGATATGCAGTAGGAATTTAATAAGTGCTAGATTTTATTATTATCCTAAGCATCTAAGAGATGTTTCTATGCATAAGATATTCAATAAATATTCTGGAAGCTATGCATAAATAAAAGGTTGAGTCTAAAGCACCGAATAACTCACAAGGTATTTTTAGTGCATAGTACCCTGGCTTATAGGGAGAATATATGGAGAATGATATTTTGAAAAATGGCATAGCATCTTATGAATGTAACTACATCTTTTAAGTTAAATTCATAAACACTACCTTTGTAAATGTTTGCTGTGAAGACCTAGTAGGTACTGGATAAATATGCATTGACTAATTGAGTAAATTCTTCCTTGTTATTGATGTCAGCTATTTGGTCTTTAGAAATGTATTTACATATATATGTATATGCATATATATGTGTGTGTGTGTGTATATATATATATAAACTGGATCATATAATAATGAGCATGATTTTTCGCTTTTACCTCTAGGGCATGGAATATGATACAGTTTTTGTGTTCTTACATACCCTGACTTTGGGGGCTGAGCTGCAAAAGATAATGCCTTTCTCCAGTGAAGAATAAATAATACTATTAGGTAGTATGGGACATTTATAAAGGAAGGTTGGTGCTAATAAACTCAAAATGATATTTTTCAGAGGGTCTTAGGTATTAGGATGGCAGATACTCATTTAGTCCTCATGGGGCAGGTTATCCTCGGAAATAGGAAAATGTGAACAATTTTATGATAGTAAATGTGAAAGTGTACATAAAGTGGGAAATTCGAGAAAAATAGGAGAACTTAAACAAATGTACACAAATATATTAATCAGTCTTAAAATAAAAATAAATAAAGCCTTAAATCAGCCCCTTACTTCAAAAAGGTCCAGGTCCAGAGAGTTTTACCAGTGAAGTTTTTTGTTATTGCTTTTAACTAAATCTGCAAGTAACCGATAATTGATATTATGTATAGACAAAGGGTTCCAGAAAATAGGTAAACTGGGCCACATACCAAACTCATGACATGTCATCAAGAAAATATCAAAATTGGACAAGAACATAACAAGAAAAATGTGTTTTTGTTAACCAAAATCACTTGAGATGAGATGAAAAAGTCATAATATTAGCAAATAGAGTCCAACAGTATATTTAAAAGACATATCATGACTGTATAGGATTTAGCCCTTAGAAAAGTTGACTTCCATATGATCATCTTAATAGAATTAACAAAATTCAACACCTGTTCATGATAAAACCTCTTAGCCAGGTGAAAATGGAAGAAATTATCCTTAGTCTGATAAAAAAACATTTACTAAAATCATACAGTAAATTATATTGGGTTGGCCAAAAATTTCATTCGAGTTTTCCCATAACAGCTTATGAAAAAACCCAAACGTACTTTTTGGACAACCCATATTTAACATTAAAGCCTTAGAAATCTTCCCATTAATATAACAATCAGGTAAGACAGAATTCTCTCCATTCATTATTGTACTGATAATCTAGGCAATGCCACACCAAAAAAAAAAAAAAAAAACAACCAATGATTCTCTGACATAAATCATACCAAGGTTTTCTCAGGTCAGTTTCCCAAGGCAATAGAAATAAAAGCAAAAGTAAACAAACGGGACCTAATCAAACTTATAAGCTTTTGCACAGCAAAGGAAACCATAAACAAAATGAAAAGACAACCCACAGAATGGGAGAAAATGTTTGCAAACGATGTGACCAGTAAGGGCTTAATTTCCAAAATATATGAACAGCTCATACAACTCAATAACAACAGCAACAAAAAACAACCCAATGGAATAATGGGCAGAAGAACTAAACAAACATTTCTCCAAAGAAGGCATATAGATGGCCAACAGGCACATGAAAGAATGGTCATCATTGCTAATTATTAGAGAAGTGCAAATCAAAATGACAATGAGGTACTACCTCACACCAGTCAGAATGACCATCACTAAAAGATCTACAAATAACAAATGCTGGAGAGGGTGTGGAGAAAAGGGATTCCTCCTACACTGTTGATGGGAATATAAATTGGTGTAACCACTATGGAAAACAGTATGGAGGTTCCTTAAAAAATGAGTTGCCATATGCTCTAGCAATCCCACTTCTGAGCATATATCTGGAGAATACTATAATTCGAAAAGATACATGTACCCCAGTGTTCATAGCAGCACTGTTTACAATAGCCAAGACATGGAAGCAGCCTAAGTATCCATTGACAGATAAATTGATAAAGAAGATGTGGTATATATACACAATAGAATATTACTGAGCCATAAAAAAGAATGAAATAATGCCATTGCAGCAACATGGATAAACCTAGAGATTATCATACTAAGTGAAGTAAGTCAGAAAGAGAAACACAAATATCATATAATATCACTTATATGTGGAATCTAAAATACAACACAAATGAACTTATCTACAAAATAGAAATAGACTCACAGACATAGAGAACAGACTTGTGGTTGCCAAGGGTGAGGGGGTGGGAGAGGGATGGACTGGGAGTTTGGGATTAGCAGGTGCAAACTATTATATATAGAAAGGATAAACAACAAGGTCCTACTGTATAGCACAGGGAACTATATTTAATATCCTGTGATAAACCAATGGAAAAGAATATGAAAAAGAATGTGTATATATATATATATATATGAATCACTTTGCTGTACAGCAGAAATTAACACAACATTGTGAATCAACTGTACTTCAGTAAAATAAATTCGTCATGGAATATACCTCATTTCTTTGAATCCTTGAATTTGAAGGAATCCAAGACACACTGTTATTTTATATATACCTAAGAAAGGAAAAAAATACTTCCAATTGAATGAAGATACAATGCTTTCTTATCACTTGGAGTTTTGGTTTTATATTTGTGGAAAGACACCTTTAGACTTGCATGGGTATAGGTTTTTTTTTTTAATTACATATTAAGCTGCTGCTTCTGTGCCTTTCTGTTTATACAATAACTTTTAATTTTAATGCCAAATCATGGTGTAATCTTTTTGAAGACATTTTAAGTGGCAATTAAACTCAACGTGTGTAGTACCGACAGCATACATAGCTCAGCTGAAGTGACAGGAGTGTGAATGACATTGATCAAGTTCGTGGAGGCACAGGAAGCAACGAATATGTAACAACTGCCACCTACATTGATGGTAAGACTTAGATGCATGTGATTTCAGAGAGAGATGGAGAAATGTGAAAAATTATTCACCATAAAAATCAATGAGCTTTCTGTTCTCTGTTTTCTGAGTATCCTTCCTGAATAGAAAAGTGTACTCTATGGTAAAAAGCCAGTGCACAACTTCTGGTCCATTTATTTTAGCAAAGTGAACTGACTTATTCTTGGCGACAATGATGGGATGAGAAAGCTGAAGCTGGTCTAGTTAAAGGGCAGCCGAAACATACTGCCACTCTGGCTGCAATGGGATGAGTGATAACACAAAATGAAAACCAGGCTGGGAGCTCACAGATGATGTTGTGAGGATGGTAACAAATGGAATACATTAGGACTTTGGCTGTGCACACAAAACAGTGCCGAAAGACACATCTGACCATTACATTCAGCGCTGCTGCTGTTTGCAAAGTTATTCTTAGCATGTGTTCTGTGTACTTTTTCATCCTTTTCCTAAAGAGTTTCTCAAGGGTTATTAACACTGACTGCTTGCTATACAGCAGGCATTATCCAAGTGCATAATGTATATTACATTGTTTAATCCTTAAAACAACCTCATGAGATAGACACTGCTCTTATCCTCATTTTCAGATAAGGAAATGGATGTAAAGACAGTTGAAGCAAATTGTCCATGATCATATAATTATAAGGGACAGAACCAGGATTTGAGCTGAGGCCTTCTGACTATAGAGTCTGGGCTTATAACCTTGAATGTGCCCCCATTAGTCCCACCAGACTTTGGAAGGTGGAAGCCAGCCTATGCTACTTCTTGATATGGAGCGGGTCTCATTTCTTCCTTCCAGGGACCCAGGAGAGGCATCCTCTGCTCTCTGACCTGTTTAATGTTCTGCTTTATGGGATGTCAGACTGAATGAAAATCTCAAGAGGAATCAAGGGGAATAGAAAAATTGTTTCCAAATAAACACAACGCCAATAGTTTGCCTGCAAGTCAGGAGAAGCAGATGTTATAAGACTAAAAATTGATAACAGTTGAGGCTAAGAAAACATATTGTAAAGGTAGACCATCTTCCACAATTCATTTGTGCCAGGCTCCAAAGGGGTTAACTGTTATCAACAATCAGAGCCCAGGTGTTTTCAGCAGACGTTGGTGGCACACTGAAGCAGTTGTGGCATGATTGTGTTGTTGTTTTGAAAACATTTTAATAGGATTTAAAATTTCCCCTTTTCTTTGGATTTTTCGGGTAATATTGGAATTAAATTAAAGCATTAAGTCAACCAGCTTAGTGCAAAGCAAATTATGTCAGGTTCAGCACTGAGGGCCTCGTTATGGAATATCTATTGACTCAAGCTTATTAACTTGTAAATCCTCTAGTTTTAGATTATGATCTATTGATTATCTGCTTTTATTTGCACTTTAAATGAATAAACAAAAAGAAATGATCACGGTTTAGTCATTACACCTTAAGAGAAAATGTACTTAAGCTAAGCATACTTAATTAAAAATAAAAACAACTTTTATTGGTTCTGAGAGCTAGAAGTTGTGGTTCTTACTTTCGTTTAGGCAAATCAAAGATTGTTTTTAATTTTGCATAATCATTTTTATTAGACCCTTGGACAAAACAGAAAAAAATTTTTCTCACTGAGGATAGACAGTGTTGCTGTGAGTTTGGTATTTTGAATGCATTATTAAAATTATTCTATAATCTATCATTTTGCTTGGCTTGTCTTAGCAAAAAGCCAAAAATGATGTCTTTCGTGCAGGAGGAAATTCTGAGAAGCCCTGTGACTAATGTCTGGGGAATGAGGTAAACTCTGAGAGTCGAGGTGCTTTAATAAAAAAGCAGTCAGTGTAGAAGACCGGAGTTCAAGTTACAGCTCTGTCACTCATACTAGAGGGACCTTTGGCAAATTACCTACTTTTTCTGAATCTTGTTTTCTAACAGTTAATCTATTTCTCATGGACTTTTGTGAGGATTACACCAGATGACCTTTCTGAAAGTGCCTGGTACATAGTGGCACTCAATAAAAGTGCTCTGAATCAGACCCTTGCTAATAGAAGCAGCTAAGGCAATGGAGGGGAGGGGGTATGGGGATTTCAAAGGGCACTTGTTTATTTGTTTATTTATTTATAATTGAAGTATAGTTGATTTATTTATAAATTTGATTTTATGCTTTGTTTAAAAAAATCTCAGCAAAGAAAAATGCTGAGATTGGTTTATGGTCTGAGAGTCAAATCCACAGTCAAATATTGATTTAACAGCTACTCTTTTCTGGCATGGTGCTAGGCACTAAAGGGAGTGGAAAAGAGGTACAAAGCAGGCAAATCTTGGATTTCTGGAACTGCAAACCATTCGGAATGCAAGACTCACACATGTGAAAGCACTGTAAAACCACATGGAAACTAGCACTAAAGGTATACATGTAAGAAGTCATCATGGGCTTAAATTAAGCAGTCACAAAAAACTCCAGAGACAGGATGGGCTTTAAATATCAATAGGTAGGAAATGTACTAAGTATATTGGATAGAAGAGTAGCATAGTATCATTCAATGCAAGATTTAAGCAAATGAAAACAAATTTAAAATTCCTAGAGTCTTGGAGTCAGAAGAGAATTGACAGTTAACCATTTGACCTTCATATATGATGCAGAAATCCCAGAAGACTGAGGGTAGAAAAGCAGGGAAGGGAGGCATCCTTTCAAATATAATAAGACTAAAGATCAATTTGCAAACGTTTTAGTTACTGTAACTGAGGCTCTGGAATCTGCTAATTTGGAAGAGAAATGCTTCTATAATGGTTTCACTGAATTGAAGTTAGAAAATTGTTGCCTCGTCATTTGGATTACTTTCTGCCACTAGGCAAGGAGGCAAAAAAAAACAAAAAACAAAAAACAAAAACAGTGGCTGGGGTGATTGATAGGATAAAACAGAAACCTCCCTCCCTTTTTTTGACCACCTCACCAGGCTAATGGAAGATCACTGCAAGCTTATGGATGCAAGACCACCAAGAACTCAGATCCTTCAGAAATGAGTTTGGTTGGCTGAGCTCATCAGCCAAACAACCTCAATTCATTACGGAGATAAGAAAGGGAAGTCATAAATATCACTACTGGCCTCATGACCTATTACAGAAATAAAGTCTATGGACTGTACTGTTTTTGTTTTTTGTTGTGTCATGTATATAAATATGCATTCTCTTCTTTTAGCCCAATATTGTATATATGATGTTTTGGGAGTAGTTACACTTACCATTTATTTTGGGGGCTATAGATTATTAAAATGGGATTAGGAAAAAAGCTAGAGAAAGATATGGAACATTCTTAAGAGTTCCTGGGCTTGAAGCTGGATATAGTAATTGGAAAGAACTTCTCTCTATTTTGCAACGAATGTGTCTTATTCTGGTTTACCTGGAATATGAGGACATTTTGGAAGACTGTATGGCAAGAAATGAAGGTTGTTAGATAGGCAGAGGATGGACTGGCACTCAAGGAAGACTTCGTTACCAGTATGTGAATGTTATGGACCCAAAGAGCAGATTTGGAAACTGGGAAAATGTCTACATTACACAATTCATCTGGTGGTTTAGCCTTAAGTCCCCAAGCAACTAAGTATTTACCTGTGAAAGGGGTGTCAGTGGTTGAACCTGACCTTTTGGAATCCTAGGCTGAAGGTCAATGCACATACGATGGATTCTGGGAATTAAAGGAACACCCAGGGACCAAACCCAGACTTCTGAAGCCCAGAATATGAATATGCATCCCCATTCCTGAACTAAGGTTCTTCTTCCAGTTAAATGCATGGTTTTCTCCTTCAAATCTCTGCTCTAATGTTACCTTCTTGTGAGGCTTTCCCTGGACTCCTTACGTTAAATACCACCCTCCCTATCCCAACAGGCCAGCACTCTTCCCAGTCCCATGCCAGGCCAATATAATACTCCCCTGATAGGCCAGGGTAGAAGCTCTGATCCCTCATCTATGATTTATTTTTTTCCATTGCCCTTATCATACCATATCTATCTATCTATCTATATACATACATACACACACACACACACACACACACACATATATATTTAAATTGCTTACTTATCCTGTTTATTGTCTTTCCCCACTAGAATAAAAGCCTCAAGAAGAAAGAATTTTTGTCCAGTGTATTCATTGCTGCATACCCAGGTGGCATATTGATTGGATAAGTGAATGAATAAATGAAGTTCTGGATCAGTCCCTAGAAAGGGAAGAATGGGAGTTTTACAGTGTGGAGGAGCTGGAAATATTTATCTCATTTATTTTCTTTCAGGACATCATGATTTATGCTTTTTTTCAGCATAGTTTATGGTTCCTTGCTAAGTGGGTTCATGAATTATATTACCTAGTTTTAACTATACTACGTTTGGAAACATGGGTGACTTTCAAGATTCCTAAAAGAAAGAAAAACCATGGTTCAGATATAATACTTAAATTCATAATTAATAAAGAACAAGTAAAAGTCCATTTTGATATTTCTTACTTATGAGGCAAGCTCTTTACCAGCCAGAGGATGAGATACAAGCACTGATAGTCCAATCATAGTTGACCAGAGATTTACAAAAAAATTTGATATTGTCGAGGAGACCACATGGAAAATGGATTGACATCCAGTATTTAACAATGAATCTTTTAATAACTGTATATTGTGTCTTGAGGTACTAGCTAATGATGGTATTTGCTGATTAAGCAAATATTCTAATATTATGATGATTTTATCTATGTCTACTGCTTTTAAAATTTCTACTTTCAATGAAAATTCTGAAAGTAAAATTAAGAAAACACTCCCATTTACCACTGCAACAAAAAGAATAAAATATCTAGGAATAAACCTACCTAAGGAGACAAAAGACCTGTATGCAGAAAATTATAAGACACTGATGAAAGAAATCAAAGATGATACAAAAAGATGGAGAGATATACCATGTTCATGGACTGGAAGAATCAACACTGTAAAAATGACGCTACTACCCAAAGCAATCTACAGATTCAATGCAATCCCTATCAAACTACCACTGGCATTTTTCACAGAACTAGAACAAAAAATTTCAAAATTTATATGGAAACACAAAAGACCCCGACTAGCCAAAGCAATCTTGAGAAAGAAAAAGGGAGCTGGAAGAATCAGGCTCCCTGACTTCAGACTATACTACAAAGCTACAGTAATGAAGACAGTATGGTACTGGCACAAAAACAGAAATATAGATCAATGGAACAGGAGAGAAAGCCCAGAGATAAACCCATGCATGTATGGTCACCTTATCTTTGATAAAGGAGGCAAGAATATAGGGTGGAGAAAGGACAGCCTCTTCAATAAGTGGTGCTGGGAAAATTGGACAGGGACATGTAAAAGAATGAAATTAGAACACTCCCTAACACCATACACAAAAATAAACTCAAAATGGATTAAAGACCTAAATGTAAGGCCAGACACTATCAAACTCTTTGAGGAAAACATAGGCAGAACACTCTATGACATAAATCACAGCAAGATTCTTTTGGACACACCTCCTAGAGAAATGGAAATAAAAACAAAAATAAACAAATGGGACCTAATGAAACTTCAAAGCTTTTGCACAGCAAAGGAAACCATAAACAAGACCAAAAGACAACCCTCAGAATGGGAGAAAATATTTGCAAATGAAGCAACTGACAAAGGATTAATCTCCAAAATTTACAAACAGCTCATGCAGCTCAATATCAGAAAAACAAACAACCCAATCCAAAAATGGGCAGAAGACCTAAATAGACACTTCTCTAAAGAAGATATACAGACTGCCAACAAACACATGAAAGGATGCTCAACATCATTAATCATTAGAGAAATGCAAATCAAAACTACAATGAGATATCTTCTCACGCTGGTCAGAATGGCCATCATCAAAAAATCTACAAACAATAAATGCTGGAGAGGGTGTGGAGAAAAGGCAACCCTCTTGCACTTTTGGTGGGAATGTAAACTGATACAGCCACTATGGAGAACAGTATGAAGGGTCCTTAAAAAACTACAAATAGAATTACCATATGACCCAGCAATCCCACTACTGGGCATATACCCTGAGAAAACCATAATTCAAAGGGAGTCATGTACCACAATGTTCATTGCAGCACTACTTACAGTAGCCAGGACATGGAAGCAACCTAAGTGTCCATCAACAGATGAATGGATAAAGAAGATGTGGCACATATATACAATGGAATATTACAGAGCCATAGAAAGAAACAAAATTGAGTTATTTGTAGTGAGGTGGATGGACCTAGAGTCTGTCACACAGAGTGAAGCAAGTCAGAAAGAGAAAAACAAATACCGTATGCTAACACATATATATGGAATCTAAAAAACAAAACAAAAAAAATGGTCATGAAGAACATAGGGGCAAGAAGGGAATAAAGATGCAGACCTACTAGAGCATGGACTTGAGGATACGGGGAGGGGGAAGGGTAAGCTGGGACAAAGTGAGAGAGTGGCATGGACATATATACACTACCAAATGTGAAATAGATAGCTAGTGGGAAGCAGCCGCATAGCACAGGGAGATCAGCTCGGTGTTTTGTGACCACCTAGAGGGGTGGGATAGGGAGGTTGGGAGGGAGGGAGATGCAAGAGGGAAGAGATATGGGGATATGTGTATATTTATAACTGATTCACTTTGTTATGAAGCAGAAACTAACACACCATTGTAAAGCAATTATACTCCAATAAAGATGTTAAAAAATAAAATAAAATAAATTATGAGAAAAAAATTTCTACTTTCATAGTGTAAATAATATTTGTTCACTAGTACATATTTTATAATTTATAAATAAGTAAACATACATATAATGGGGATGTGTACTCCCAAAATTGTTATTTATAGCAGTGCGCATTCTAAAAAGTTTGGAGACAACTGGACTAGATTAACATTCTGCCTTCAGTAAAGCTATTACTAAGAAGGAAAACAAAGCAATATCATTTCCTTTTCTGAAAAATCAAATGGAATCCAATCACTAGCTTATCATGAATAAAGTTCTAAAATAAGAACAAGGAACTCATTTAGGTCCCGGCCTTGTAATGGACAAAGTCCTACAATGCTTTTTGGAAGATAAATGCTTAAGGATGATTTGTAAAAAAAAAATCTCATCCCCTTGACTAATTTCCCAGTGGGAAGTGCTGACTATTACTGATAAAAATGATACCGATGGTCATTGCCCAGATGGCACTTTGAAAAATATATTTGGAGACGAAAGCCCCGTAAAATGTGCATGTCACAAAATCATCCTAAACCTCTGTTATGCACTTGGGCTATTTTAACCAGTTACACTGTTACATTTATTTTATTAGTTCTTTTGACTATGTCTCAGGTTGAATGATTTGATTTAAATTCTCTGTTAAGCTTAAAGTCTAGAGTGAAGAAGACCAGTGCAAATGTAAGTGGTTTCGGCAAGGTATAAAATATTTATACCACCTCTCAATCCCGTGTTACTTACTAGATTGCAAGTAATCAGTTACACCGCAAAAGGTACTGGGCTGGGAGGGAAGCAGGGAGCTCCAGGTACCCAGGGCACTCCCCATCCCAGGGAAGCGATGTTCAGTTATCATGGTGACTGTCATCTTAACAATTGTGCAAGTGCATCATTCACTGTGGGTGACTCGAAACAGATGAAGAGGAGCTGAAAAATGGAAGAATTTTCCTTGTCTCGTGTCTCTCTGATAACCAGGCAGACTACAGCGCATGAAAGATGAGGCCTGCCCAATTCAAACCAGAGCACGTAGTCACCATCTGGGCATTTTAAAAGCAGGACACATGAAATGCCTAGATGTATCCCCCAACAGGGTGCAATAATACAGCAGTAAAAAGAAAACTGTGTGAACTATGGCCACTTTCACACTTGCAATCATTCTAGTACAAGAAGAGGCAGGGATTTTCCAAAAACCTTCCTAAGATGCTCAGATGCATCTTAACTGCTCACCCGTTTGACGCACAGGTGGCTTCTTGTCTTAGCAGTGGCATGTGGCACGTACACATAACCAGCAGAGGGCACTCTCCTCATGGAAAGAAAAGGGTCAGACCATTTTCCATGAAGTACCCAGCGGGAGGGCTCAAAAATGAAAATAGTCAGTAGACCACACACCCTAAAATAGTCAGAAACAGTCACTGCTGAAACAAATACTGACTTCTAAAATGATATATTTGGCTTTCAAAGGTGTACCCAATTGAATCGTTTCTTCTAGATGCTGTCAGATGGAAACCTTTATCTTTCTGAACTATTAGAATTACTAAGTTATTTAAAAGTTAGGAAACAAAGAGCATTAATACTATCTTTTTGGATCTTTGAAGGTGAGGTAAGGATTTCTTATTTCTGGGAACCTCTACAAGCTTCTATAGATCCCAAGGCATACAATCTAGTAACACTGCATGGTATGCCACTACTGCATCAGTTAAAAGAAAACCCTCGAAACTTCACTCTCTTCTAGTTTATTCTTCTGATGTACCTTTTGAAATAAGAGAGAGAGATCGAGAACATTATTTATAGGAATAAATGTCAGCTATGTAGAAGCATTACTCTTTGGCCACAAAATGAAAATGTGTAAGCTAATATGTTTAATACATATATTTAAACGGAATTTTAATTATGTAGATAGATTGCTTTATAATCCCTGCTTAAATTCATTCATATTTGCAAAAATGAATATTCACAACATCAGGTAAACTCACAGCCTCCTCATTTGCTGACTTGCAGCTTGATGAATAGAGAGTCTGCAAGATGGCATTGCTTACCGTAAAAAGAGGCACCAAAACATCCTAATGAAACTAATAATTGGGAAGAATTTAAGACTGTCTTTCTGCCTTAGGAAGGAAAGAAACTCTAAGGAAACACAAATGAGAGAATTAAAGAGAATACATTTTAGGAAGAAAATTTACCAAAGAGAATCTTTCCATTTAAATGTCCTTGTTCCCAGTTGAAACTCCAGATACATTTAAGAGGAAAATTACTCCAGATTTTTTCTGGAATTTCCCAAAGAATTTTTTTTTTTTTTTGCGGTGGGGGGGGGGTGCGTCTCGCGTCATCTATCATCTTTTATTCCACTCCTTGCTAAGAATTCTTATCAGCCAATCTAACCATTCAATTTATCCTGCCTATTTTGTAATGAATAAATAGCACATACTGTTCATTGGCCACCTGGGGTTCAAAGAGCAGAAATACAGAGTTGGTGTCTGAAGGCTGTAATATGCTGACAGCAGACTGACCACACTCTATTTCACAAGATTTAAAATCAAGCTTCCTTGCCCCAGTGGCCCCTCCCTCACCTGCCTCCATTTCTTGACCGTCTGTGAGGCTAATATAATCTTTTTAAGTGATTTATGTCTAACAGATGTGACCATCCAGCCACAGGGACCTGGATGCATAATGCCCCTCACAACTTTAATTTCTGGATATAATAAGCATATATTCCACTAATAAATAATTATCACTCTGTTAAGAAAAGGATGCCAAGGCAGGAGGTACGATGACCAGGTACTTGTGGGCAGAAAGGACAAATTGGTGGGCCCTCCTGAGGCCCTTACTATGCTCAACCTAAACGTGTTATTATTGTATTTCTAGAATATGGTCGGTCACAAAGGAAGAACGTTAGTCACGGTTTAATGTACACAGCAATATTTAGGAAGCTAATTTTCGGTACACGTTAAGATTTTTGTAAATCAGAAATGACACAGGATAAGGTAAGAAAAGATGGTGGCACAGGTCCTACATAGAGAAAGCCTAGAAGACAATCTCAGAAGAGTGACTGGCTCTTCCTTCCCCTAGTTCTTTAAGCGGCTCTGTGGCATCTCAAGGGCAGGCCTCGGGGCTGTGTCCTCACCCACTTGACTGTGGTCAGTGCTCTAGATTTGAATGCTGGGGAGGTGGCCCTAGGCAGTTCCCCAAAGCCAGTGAAGACCTCTCAGGCTTACCTAATGAGTTGGGATTAATCTCTAAAACATACATCTTTTCATGTTCCTCTTGGCTATTTGTATGTCTTCCTTGGTGAAATGTCTATTTAGGTCTTCCACCCATTTTTTTTTTTTTTTTTTTTTTTATGTATAGCTGATTCACAAACTGATACAGCTTGGAACAGAAATAATTTTTTTTTTTTTTTTTTTTTTGCGGTACACGGGCCTCTCACTGCTGTGGCCTCTCCCATTGAGGAGCACAGGCTCCGGACGCGCAGGCTCAGTGGCCATAGCTCACGGGCCCAGCCGCTCCACGGCATGTGGGACTTTCCCGGACCGGGGCACGAACCCGTGTCCCCGGCATCGGCAGGCGGACTCTCAACCACTGTGCCACCAGGGAAGCCCCGGCCACCCATTTTTTAACTGGATTGTTTGTTTTTTAAATATTGAGCTCCATGAGCTGTTTGTATGTTTTAGAGATTAATCCCCTAATGGGTTGGGACCCAGCACTGTTGCTGGCTCAGTGAGGCATCACCTGAGTGCTGTGAACTTTACGTGATATGTTAAATGAGTTTAGTATCGCAAGTCAGCTTTGGAGACAAAGCCTATTCTAATTTTCCCAACCAGTAGCCTGCCTTTTCCTTCCCCACTGCTGTCACCTGGACTCTTGCGTCAACTGCCCCAAGACCATTCTGTTACTAATGTGATTTGTTAAGTGGCACATGCTTCTGGGAAAGAGTTGTTAGGGAGGGAAGGGGGAATAAAGAGAGAAAAGCTTTTCTTTTTTCTCTTTTTCCTTTAAAAATATTCTGGTTGAGTCCAGACAGTACCCTCTCAATATATGAGCACAATGACATCTTCGTGTACTGATTTTTCTCTCCATCAATCTACTTCAGATCGTAATAACCACCATTCACTGGGTTATTTACTCTGTTCCTGCTACCCTATGGGGAGCTGCCCCTCTGAGGGAGACATCACCACGCCTAACCTCCCCAAAGCACTTGGAAAATGCCAAGACAGTCACTAATCCACACATGCCTGGACCCTAGACCCAAGCCACTGACCCCCTCACTCGACAGCTTTGCTAGGCATTTGCTGGGAGCATTTTGAATAAAAGTATCAGCCCAGGAAATGGGGACGGATTAGAAAAATATTTCCCTCTCAGCCTCCTGAAGCAGACACGTGCCATTGGGTGTTTATAAACCAGCCTCCTGCTTCTTTGCCTGAATAAGGAAATGTCAGTTTCTCTCCTCTCCTTCTGTTTGAATCCAACCCATTGTTTAAGGCACAGGCCTCTCCCCAAAGTCTAAACTTCTCAGTCCAACGGATCCTTTAATTCTTTGAATCTTTTTTTTTAATAGATCTTCATGGGTTATTGATTATAACTGCTTCACAATACCATGTTAGTTTCTGTTGCACAACAAAGCGAATCAGCCATACGCATATGCAAGTCCCCATATCCCCTCCCTCTTGAGCGTCCTTCCCACCCTCCCTTTCCCACCCCTCTAGGTCATCGCAAAGCACTGAGCTGATCTCCCTGTACTATATGGTTGCTTCCCACTAGCTATTTATTTTACATTTGGTAGTGTATGTATGTCGATGCTAATCTCACTTTGCCCCAGCTTCCCCCTCCCCCTCCCCATATCCTCAAGTCCATTCTCTACGTCTACGTCTTTATTCCTGTCCTGCTCCTAGATTCTTAAGAACCAATTTTGTTTTTTTAGATTCCATATATATGTGTTAGCATACCACCTCACTACAAATAACTCAATTTTGTTTCTTTTTATGGCTAATATTCCATTGTATATATGTACCACATCTTCTTTATCCGTTCGTCTTTCAGTAGGCATTTAGGTTGCTTCCATGTCCTGGCTATTGTAAATAGTGCTGCAGTGAACATTGTGGTGCACGTCTCTTTTCGAATTATGGTTTTCTCAGGGTATATGCCCAGTATTGGGATTGCTGGGTCATATGGTAGTTCTGTTTTTAGTTTTTTAAGGAACCTCCATACTGCTTTCCATAGTGGTTGTAACAATTTACATTCCCACCAACAGTGCAAGAGGGTTCCTTTTTCACCACACTCTTTCCAGCATTTATTTTTTCTAGTTTTTTAGATAATGGCCATTCTGACCAGTGTGAGGTGACACCTCACTGTAGTTTTGATTTGCATTTCTCTAATAATTAGTGATGTTGAGCATCTTTTCATGTGCCTCTTGGACATCTGTATGTCTTCCTTGGTGAAATGTCTGTTTAGGTCTTCCGCCCATTTTTTAACTGGATTGTTTGTTTTTTAAATATTGAGCTCCATGAGCTGTTTGTATGTTTTGGAGATTAATCCTTTGTCTGTTGTTTCATTTGCAAATATTTTCTCCCATTCGGAGGGTTGTCTTTTTGTCTTCTTTGGTCTTTCTGGTGGCATCTTTAGGATTTTCTATGTATAGTATCATGTAATTGGCTACTAGTGGCAGTTTTACTTCTTCTTTTCCAATTTGTATTCCTTTTCTTTTTCTTCTCTGATTGCTGTGGCTAGGACTTCCAAAACTATGTTGAATAAGAGTGGCGAGAGTGGACATCCCTGTCTTGTTCCTGACCCTAATGCAAATGCTTTTAGTTTTTCACCATTGAGAATGATGCTTGCTGTGGGTTTGTCATATATGTCCTTTATTATGTTGAGGTAGGTTCCCTCTATGCCCATTTTCTGGAGAGTTTTTAACATAAATCGGTGTTGAATTTTGTCAAAAGCTTTTTCTGCATCTATTAAGATGATCATATGGTTTTTATTCCTTAATTTGTTAATGTGGTGTATCACATGGACTCATTTGCATATATTGAAGAATCCTTGCATTCCTGGGATAAATCCCACTTCATCATGGTGTATGATCCTTTTAATGTGCTGTTGGATTCTGTTTGCTAGTATTTTATTCAGGAATTTTGCATCTATGTTCATCAGTGATATTGTTTTATAATTTTCTTTTTTTGTGACATCTTTTTCTGGTTTTGGTATCAGGGTGATGGTGGTTTCATAGAATGAATTTGGGAGTGTTTCTCCTTCTGCAATTTTTGGGAAAACTTTGAGAAGGTTGGGTGTTAGCTCTTCTCTAAATGTCTGATAGAATTTGCCTGTGAAGCAATCTGGTCCTGGACTTTTGTTTATTGGAAGGTTTTAAATTATGGTTTCAAATTCATTACTTGTAACAGGTCTGTTTATATTTTCTAATTCTTCCTGGTTCAGTCTTGGAAAATTGTACCTTTCCAATAATTTGTCCATTTCTTCATGGTTGTCCATTGTATTGGCATATAGTCATTTGTAGTAGTCTCTTATAATCCTTTGGTTCTACAGTGTCAGTTGTGATTTCTCCTTTTTCATTTCTAATTTTATTGATTTGAGTCCTCTCCCTTTTTATCTTGGTGAATCTGGCTAAGGGTTTATCAATTTGGTTTATCTTCTGAAAGAACCAGCTTTTAGTTTTATTGACCTTTGTTATTGTTTTCTTCGTTCCTATTTCATTTATTTCTGCTCTGATATTTATGATTTCTTTCTTTCTACTGACTTTGGGTTTTCTTTGTTCTTCTTTCTCTAGTTTTTTTTAAAAAATTATTTATTTATTTATTTTTGGCTGCATTGGGTCTGTTTTTGAGCGTGGGCTTTCTCTAGTTGCAGCAAGCAGGGGCTACTCTTCATTGCGGTGCATGAGCTTCTCATTGCAGTGGCTTTTCTTGTTGCAGAGCACAGGCTCTAGGCTCGCGGGCTTCAGTAGTTGTGGCTCACGGGCTCTAGAGTGGAGGCTCAGTAGTTGTGGTGCACAGGCTTAGTTGCTCTGTGGCATGTGGGATCTTCCTGGACCAGGGCTTGAACCCATGTCCCCTGAATTGGCAGGAGGATTCTTAACCACTGCCCCATCAGGAAAGCCCCTCTCTAGTTGTTTTAAGTGTAGGGTTAGATTGTTTATTTGAGATTTTTCTTGTTTCTTGAGGTGAGATTGAATTGCTATAAACTTCCCTCTTAGAACTGCTTTTGCTGCATCCCATAGGTTTTGGGTCATCGTGTTTTCATTGTCATTTGTTTCTATGTATTTTATTATTTCTTCTTTGATATCGTCAGTGATCTCTTCATTATTTAGTAGCGTGCTGTTTAGCCTCCATGTATTTGTGTTTTTTACAGTTTTTTTTCCTGTAATTGATTTCCAATCTCATAGCGTTGTGGTCAGAAAAGATGCTTGATACAATTTCAATTTTCTTAAATTTTCTGAGGCTTGATTTGTGACCCAAGATGTGATCTATCCTGGAGAATGTTCCATGTGCACTTGAGAAGAAAGTGTATTCTGCCACTTTTGGGTGGAATGTTCTATAAATATCAATTAGACTATCTGGTCTATTATGTCATTTAAAGCTTCTGTTTTCTTATTTATTTTCTGTTTTGATGATTTGTCCCTTGGTGTAAGTGGGGTGTTAAAGTCCCCTACTATTATTGTGTTACTGTCAATTTCTCCTTTCATGGTTGTTAGCATTTGCCTTATGTATTGAGGTGTTCCTATGTTAGGTGCAATTTATAATTGTTATATCTTCTTCTTGGATTGATCCTTTGATCATTATGTAGTGTCCCTCCTTATCTCTTGTAACAGTTTTTATTTTAAAGTCTATTTTATGTGATACGAGTATTGCTACTCCAGCTTTCTTTTGATTTCCATTTTCATGGAATATCTTTTTCCATCCCTTCACTTTCAGTCTGTATGTGTCCCTAGGTCTGAAGTGGGTCTCTTGTAGACAGCATATATGTGGGTCTTGTTTTTGTATCCATTCAGCCAGTCTGTGTCTTTTGGTTGGGGCATTTAATCCATTTACATTCAAGGTTATCATCAATATGTATGTTCCTATTACCATTTTCTTAATTGTTTTGGGTTTGTTTTTGTGGGTCTTTTTCTACTTTTGTGTTTCCCACTTAGAGAAGTTTCTTTAGCATTTGTTGTAAAGCTGGTTTGGTGGTGCTGAATTCTCTTAGCTTTTGCTTATCTGAAAAGCTTTTGACTTCTCCATTGAATCTGAATGAGATCCTTGCTGGGTGGAGTAATCTTGGTTGTAGGTATTTCTCTTTCATCACTTTAAGTATATCTTGCCACTCCCTTCTGGTTTGCAGAGTTTCCACTGAAAAATAAGCTGATAACCTTATGGGGATTCCTTTGTATGTTATTTTTTGTTTTTCCCTTGCTGCTTTTAATATTGTTTCTTTGAATTTAATTTTTGTTAGTTTGATTAAATGTGTCTTGTTGTGTTTTTCCCAGGCTTTATCCTGTATGGGACTCTCTGTGCTTCCTGGACTTGGGTGAATAGTTCCTTTCCCATGTTAGGGAAGTTTTCCACTATAATCTCTTCAAATATTTTCTCAGACCCTTTCTTTTTCTCTTTTTCTTCTGGGACCCCTATAATTCGAATGTTGGTGCATTTAGCATTGTCCCAGAGGTCTCTGAGATTGTCTTCAATTCTTTTCATTCTTTTTTCTTTATTCTGCTCATCAGTTATTTCCACCATTTTGTCTTCCAGCTCACTTATTCATTCTTCTGCCTCAGTTATTCTGTTATTGATTCCTTCTAGTGTATTTTTCATTTCAGTTGTTGTGTTGTTCATCTCTGTTTGTTTGTTC